>NW_021319722.1:596671-626902 GCF_001605985.2 Dendrobium catenatum | reverse complement strand
GCATGAATCTGCTAAAGGGTATGATAGATAATGGTAAATATGTTGCCTTTTCGCGTTCTTTTTGTGATGTCTTGGCAGGTCCGAGTCAATCGAAAAACCCCTCTTTCTCTTTCACTAAGTCCACGTACGGTTAAAAGGTTCCCTGCGATTTTGATGTCCGATCATGATATTCTTAAACTTGCTTCACCGTTCCAGTTTACTCTTGTTGGTAAATTTACTATTCGTAGACCAAACTTAAATGCGATTCAAAATTTTTTTGGTAAACTGAAACTTTCTGGCAATTTTTTCATAGGATTGCTTGATCCTAGGCATGTCTCTATCCAGTTATCCAATGATCTTGATTACAGTAGGGTTTTTGCTAGGAGGTCTTACTATATTTTTAACTGTCACATGAGATTATTAAAATGGAAGCCTTATTTTGATGTCAAAGAATAATCTCCTTAGTTCCTTTTTGGATTTCATTTCCTAATTTGCGTTTACATTTTTTCAATGCTCGTGTTCTACATGCACTTGGGTCGGTTTTCGATCGGCCTCTCCAAACCGATCAAGCCACTGCTTCTCGGTCGAGACCGTCTGTGGCTAGAATTTTGGTTGAGCTTGACATTACTAAGAAACATCAAAAGGAGGGTTGGATTGGTTCAGAAAAAATTGGTTATCTACAAAAGTTGAATTTGAAAATGTTCCTGACTTTTATTTACATTGCAAAATCCATGGTCATGCTATTTCAGATTGTTTTGTTGCACACCCACAACTGAAAAAAATTTCTAAGGTTTCTAAACCTATTAAAGATACTGATCCTTCAGAGCACTTTAATGCCAGTTGAACATTCTAAAGCGAAAGATAAAAAACATGAGATTCTTTTAGAAGAACCAAAGTAGGGTGGAGAGGATCCTAACCATTGTGGAGATGACATAGAAGCCGAGACTTTAGAATTTTCTATAAGGAGTGAAGAGGGTGATAAGATGGACAATAGAGAGGAAATTTTAGGTGATCCTTTTGTGGCCGGTGAAAGTAAAGAACTTGTTGTTGAAGGTAAAGTGCAGAATGTTATATCTTCTATGGAGGCTAATGAAAATGTTGATATTTCTCCTCATAAGGCGTTGGATAATAATGTTGGATCTAGTCAAGCTTATGTGGGAAAAGAGGGTATTCATTCTGAGAGCAATTTGTCTAAAATTAAATAGGGTGAGAAAGATGTTGAGTTGGAAGAAGGGGAAGTTGGTTCTATTGAAATTTGGATTCCTAAGGAAGAGATTAAAGACTCTTCTAATTCTATGGCATCTCCTATTGGTAAGGAAAAAAATTTTGAAGAGGGTGATTCTTCTCTTTCTAAAAAGAAGGGGAAAAATAAGAAAAGCAATATTATCAATACCCCTAGGGTCACTAGAGCTAACAATTCTTGTATTAATGGTTAAAGCCATTATTTGGAACATTAGGGGTGTGGGTGGTTCTCTATCGAAAGATAGAGTGAAAAATCTCTGTAGGATTCATGGCATTCATTTACTTGTCTTAACTGAACCTTTAGTTGGTATGGATAAAATGGAAATTGTTAAGAGGAAGATTGGCTTTGATTTTTTCTTTGGTAATTATTCTAATAAAATTTGGTTTTTTTGGAAACGGTCCATTTCTTTGGATGTTATTTTGGATCTTCCTCAAGTTATTCACACTAATATTACTTTAAATTTCGTTTCTTCTTATGCATCTTTTATCTATGCTGCTTGTACTAGAATTGAGAGCAATACCCTTTGGGAGAAACTCCTTGATTTTTCGTCTAATATTAATGCCCCTTGGTTAGTGGGTAGTGATTTCAATTGCATTACTAATGTTTCTGAACATGTGAGAGGTAAACATACAGAATTAAATGTTATGGAAAATTTTAATGATTTGATAAGGAACTGCAACTTGCATGACTTCGATTTTTCTGATAATAGCTTCACTTGGAATAGAGGTACTATATGGCAAAGACTTGATCGCATTCTTTTCAATAATTATTGGATTACTACTTTTCCTAATACTCACACAACCCACCTTACCGGTACCTTATCTGATCACTCTCCTTTACTTTTATGTATCAGCAATAATAATGTTTCTAGCTTTAAACCATTTAGATTTCAAAATATGTAGCTCTTGGATGATACTTTTATGCAAATTGTGAAAGAAAATTGGATTGCTCCTCTCTTTCCTACAGATGATGTTCAGGGTATGAATAGGCTTTGGTTCAAGCTCAAGAGCCCTAAGCAAAAACTTACCTGGTGGAATAAATGCATTTTTAAAAACTTGTTTACTAATATTCTCAAAACTGAAGAACTTGTTGAAAGTGCTGATATGGATTATTTGCTTAATACGTCTATTGATAACTTAACTTGTCTTAATGAAGCTAAGATCCACCTAGCTAAGTTGCAGGAGAAGGAAGAAGCTTTTTGGCGTTAAAAGGCTTCCTCAAAATTTCTTGTTGAAGGTGATCGTAACACTGCTTATTTTCATAATATTGCCAACCATAATATGATTAGGAGGCAAATCCAAAAGATTACTTCTCCTGATGGGAATATTATTGAGGAACCTGATTTGATTATGTCTTCTGGCATTGATTACTTCTCTAATATTTTCAAAATTCTACCTTTACTCCTAATCTTAACATCGATTTTGGTTGTATTCCATCCCTTGTGACTGTGGAAAAGAATGAGATGCTTTCTAATATTCCTTCTGAAGAGGAAATCTGGAATAACTTAAAGACCATGAATATTGATTATGTACGGGCCCTGATGGCTTTACTAATAAATATTTTCATAAATGTTGGGGGATCATTAAGGATGATTTGATTAATGCGGTTGTGGATTGTTTTAAAGGCTCTCCAATCCCTAAATATTTTAATGTTACTTCTATTGTTCTTATTCCCAAATCGCAGAATATTAACTATTGGAATGATTTTCAGCCTATTAGTTTATGTTCTGTGTTTTATAAACTTATTACTATAATTATTATGAGTAGGCTGGCTTTAATTTTACCAAACCTTATTTCCCATGAACAATCTAGTTTTGTGAAAGGTAGATCTATTTTTGACAATGTTTTGCTTGATCAAGAATTAGTCAATGACTTAAACAAGAAGGTGGTTGGTGGTAACATTATTTTCAAAATGGATATCCCCAAAGCTTATGACAATCTCAATTGGGACTTTGTCTATCGCATTCTTAATCTTTTTGGCTTTAACTTACAATTTTCTAATTTAATTAAGAATTGCATTGAAAGTAGTTACTTCTCTGTTATTCTTAATGGTAACTCTCATGGATTCTTTCGTTCCTCTCATGGGCTTAGGCAAGGAAATCCTTTATCTCATGCTCTTTTTATTATAGCAGTGGAATTTTTATCTTGTGGCATGAATCACCTTTTCAGGATGCATCCTAACTTAAATTTCAAAATTGATGGTGGTTTTCCTTTAACTCATTTGAGCTTTACGAATGATTTCATTATTTTTACTAATGGTTCTATTAAATCGTTGGATATCCTCTTTAAATTTTTTTGATATTTTCCAGCAAGCTAGTGGCTTAACTTTTAATATGTTTAAAAATTGCTTTATTCCTGCTAAGTCTATTAATACGGTTCGTGTTCAAAGGATTGAAAGAAAATTTGGTTTGAGCAAAAGATCTCTTCCTTTAAAGTATTTAGGTACTCCTCTTTATAATGGCAAGAAGAAATCTCATTTATTTGATGATATTTTTGATACTATTCAAAACAAGCTTAATTATTTGGCTTACAACTATCTTTCTTATGGTGGCATACTTGTTCTTATTAAGCATGTGCTTAGTTCTATCCCTATTTATTTGCTTCATACTATATGCCCGACTTTAAATGTTTGTAGGAGACTGGAAGTTTTATTCAATAAATTTTTGTGGGGCACTAAGGAAGATAAAAAGTCTATCATTGGGGATCTTGGCATAAGTGTTCTGGCACGTTGGAAGAAGGCAAGTTAGGTTTCAAAACCCTTAATGACATGGTTGTGACTTTTAGTCATAAATTGTGGTAATCTTTAGAGCTAATAAGAGTTTATGGGCGAATTTTATGCATTCTAAGTATTGTGTAGGCAAGCATCTTGTTAATTATTTTTTTAAACAAGGAGACTCTTTCAATTTGAAAAGATTATGTAAAATCAAATGGGAAGCTGAAGATTTTATACAATGGGGGTTGGGAGCTGGTGACATTTATTTTTGGCAAGACAAATGGTTGGGTAATTTTTCCATTGATAATCTGTTAAATACTCGTTCTATTTCGACTTGTAAGGTGAAGGATTTTTTTGGTCATGAGGGTTGGAACATTGAATTATTAGAGCATATTGTTCCTAACTTTATTCTTACTCTTATTTACAAAATTACTATTAACATGGAGAGTGAAGATTGCATTTTATTTAATTTCTCCAATGATGGTAAGTTTAACACTAAAAAACTTTGGCATTCCATTAAAAATCAATTGCCCATAAGTCATTTATTTGCTGCTTTTTGGAATCTTAGTATACCTCCTACTTATTCCTTTCTTATGTGGAGGATTTTAAATAATTATGTTCCTGTGGACTCTATTCTTATAAGAAAAGGCCTTTACATTATTTCTAAATGTCAATGATGTTGTCATCTTGAGAATATTAATCATGTTTTTTACCAAGGGCCAATTGCTATGAAAGTTTGGCTTTATTTTGATAACTTGTTTAAAATTTGTACTTATTCTCAAATCACTTCTATGGCTGACGTTTTTTTAGATTTGGTTCACTACTACTAAAGGTCATATTCGCAACATTATACCTGTTTTAATATGTTGGTTTATTTGGAGCAGTAGGAACGATTCCAAGCACGAGAACATCAAAATGGAAGCTAGCATTGTTATTTCTAAAGTGAAATTTAAGGTGACCTAACTTTTTGCTGCTAATTTGTTAACTTATGATTCTTTTAATGGCTATCATATGTTAGCCAGTGAGTTTGGGGTTACTTTAACTCCATTTTCTAAAAGGTGCTGTGATAGAATTATCTATTGGAAGAAACCTGATATGGGCTGGTTTAAGCTTAATACTGATGGTTCTAAAAGTATTAATGCTGCAGGTTGTGGTGGTATCATTCATGATTTTGAGGGAATGGTTAACATTGCTTTTGCGGGCCCTTTGAATGCCTCTTCTGTTATTCTAGCTGAGCTATAAAGTTTATTTTATGGTGTCCAATTAGCCATCTCTAGTGGTATTTCTAATTTATGGATTGAGATTGATGCTCTGCTTATTATTTATTATGTCAATGGTAATACTTCCTCTAATCCGGACAATTTTTACATTATCAGAAACATTAAAAATGCCCTCTCCCGGATTCAGTTTAAAATTACTCATATTTTCAGAGAAGGGAATGCTGCTGCGGATTCGTTAGCTAAGTTGGGTTGTTCTCTTAACCAGTTTATTGATTATGATGACCGAACTATTCCGAAAGAGACAAAAGGGTTTTTTAGACTTGATCGTATGGGTCTTCCCTATCTTCGTAATCATTAATCTGATTATGCATTTTTGTGGATTTTTTTTTATCTTTTCCTTTACAAGTTTTGTCTTGATGTTTTATTTATGGTGATATCCCTTTGCACTTCTATTTTTTTGGTGTCCTGTTCTGAGTTTGGCTTGGCGTTGCTCTGTTAGGTGTTTCCTGGCTCTGCTGTATCTTAAGAATTCACAGTTCAATCTTTTTATGATTACCTGCCGTATGGTGAATTGGGCTTTTCCCTTATAGGTTTTTTTTACTTTGGATACTACTTGGTTATTTGTTATCATTTTGTATCAGGCCTCTATTACCATGTGTTATAACTTGAACGACTGGAACATTTCTGCTTTTAGTAGTTGTTATTGGAAAGCTGGTACTAACTGTGAAGCTTGGCGTAATTTTTATTTTGTGATGAGTTTCTGGGCGTTTCATTGGAATCCTAAGTGGCCTGAGTTTCTTATCTTGTGTCACTCTTGTGTAAGGGTGAATTTTGGTCTCTGTTTTGGGAAGTTTCAGGCTATTTTGATTTACAAGTTTTTTTTTTACGGGTAGTGCGGAGCAGATTTATGGTTATAATGGGACGCCTTTCAGGTGTAATTTTTGTTTGCTGCAGATTAATGCTTTCCTGTTTCTTATGGGGCTGCATCTGATCTTGCATCATGTTGCTTCCTTTATAGCTATTCACTTTCATATTGTTCGGGTGAATACTTGTAAGCTTATCTTTGAGCTAATTTTTTGGGGCTTACCTATGAGGTTCTGTATTGGCTATAACAAAGTTTTCATGAACGATTTGCATTTGGTTATCACTGCGGTTAACTGGAACTTGTCTGGTGCTAAGACTTCTCAGCTTTATATTAGGTTATGTATTGGTTATATTGACTGGTTTGTTTGCTGCATTTATCATTTTTCGGCTAACAGTGGATCCTGGAGTTGCCTCTGTAGGTGGTTCGTCACTGAATTTTGGAAGCTCAAGGTTAGCAAGGTGAATACATCTTATTATCTTCATAAATTTTGGCCTTTTGCTTTCTTTTTTTGCAGGAAGATTATGCTAAACGAGTCCATATGATCTTCCTTTTTTGGGTGCTGTCTGCCTGCAGCCCTAGAGTTTTCTCTTATTTGTTTTTTAATAGTAGAAAAAGGGACCACCACCTTTTAGGTTTTATTTTGATTTCTTTTGTAGCTCTTCTGAGCCTTAGAAAGCTGGTGGTCTCTTCTAAGGACTGTGTAACCTCTTTTTTGAAATTAACACGTAGGCTCCTCTCTGGGTTTTAACAAAAAAAATATTTGATTTTTAATTTAAAAAATTGGAGATTGATTCCACATATTCATATTTAAAATTTTATCATTTTAATATAAATATATATATATATAAACAATTTAAATATTTAATAAAATGAATTATTTTTTTATTTATGGCTAGCATACAAGAGAAGTGGGTGATGTCGCTTTATCATTTGGCCTATGATATTTCCTATGTAAGAGACAGAAGAACACTCTTAGTAGGATGTGTTGAGGCAATGGAATGGCTTAGTGATAAGAGATGACTAGAATAAAAATAAGTGGAGGATGCTTTTTTTTTTGTACTTGCTCTGCTAGGGTTTTTGCATTAACCATACGCCTTTGCCACGTTGTCTATCACGCCTCTAGATGTTGATGCTGCCCTCAGGGAAGCTCCTCTTCTTCTTCTATACTTTTGTTAGGCTTTCCTATTAAATTTTGTACTCCAAATTTCTCCATCTCGGTCACCTCAGCCATGCTTCAGCTAGATCGCGGACAATCGCTTGAATGATATGGGATTCTTGATTGGGAAAATAAAATCTCATTCATTTTTAGATGCTATGTATGGGCATCTTCCTTAATGGCTTTTACAGATCTCAAAACCACTACACATCGTAATTAGCCTTCATTGTGAACTTCGGAGGAGGAGATACTGGCTCTTGCTTCACCTTCTCAATTTGCTTTTATAAAAAATTTCCTGCTTGGAGACCTCCCATCGAAACGATTTGCAAATTCTTCTTTAACCTTAAACTCAATGCTGAAGTTTCTTTCACTCTTTTGAATCCAAAATATATTTTAATCAAATTGGCAAATAACTTGGATTATAATAATGTTTTCTCAAATCATTCACATTTTTTATAATAAGTGCTATATGAAACTCTCCAAGTGGTTGTCACATTTTGATATCAATGTGGAATCCCCAATTATTCTGATCGATGCCTCCTTCTCTAACCTCCAACAACATATCTTCTCTTCATGTATATTTCACGGATTGGGATCTTTGTTTTGTCAACCATTAAAAATAAATAATGCTACTTCCATAGGCTTGAGACCTTATATAGCTCGTGTCTTGTTGAGCTTGATATCACCAGGAGCTACCCCAATCGGGTGAAGCTTGACCTTAATAATTTAGGTTACATACAACAAGTTGTGATGAAGGAGTTTCCTTATCCATTTTGTGGTCATTGCAAACCACAGGACATTCGAGAGAATGTATTTTTCATCCCCATTTAGTTGATGCTCCTATGAACCCCGAACCTGCGATAGCTGCTAGCATGGTTATAATAACTTTCTAAGGGTTATTCTGATGTTGTGGTTCAAGAAAATGTGGAAAATTTATTCTTAATGACAACAAATCTTATGTTTACACATGTTAATGATGGTGTTGGAACTATTATTGCTTTGGGAACTTTGATTAGTGAAACTTTTATTAATGCAATGGTTGTTAAAACTTTAGTTACTTTTGTTTCCAATTGTGTAAATAACCAACTTGTCATTTTTCCTAATTTACCGAACTGAGTTAGTGAGAATGCCATTATTTTTCCCTCCAATAATGTTGAGTTGGGGGATACTAATTCAGTAGCTACTATTAGTCCTTTAACTCATGCAATGGCTATTGTGGCTAACCCCTCTGAGATTGAAGCAACTCATATGAATGATTCTAATTATATGTCTCTAATATGGATCCCATTATTGGTATTCCTTTTTCACATATATATGATGAAGCTTTAATTTCTATGAATTTAGGACATCAATAATTAATGGAAATTTCTACTAAAAAATTTGTTGACTAGTCAAACTGGTTGGATTTTGAACCGTCAAAAATTCTTAAGTCTAGAGGGATTATTAATGTAGAAAGATGTTTGGATCTACAAGATGGTTCATGTTTGAATATTATCAATATTGATAAAGGCTTCTTTACTATGCTCATTAAGATTATTATTATTATTATTATTATTATTTTTAATTATTTTTAATTATAAATTAATGGCAGTTAATTAAAATTAATTACGATTAATTAATAATTATAATTAATACTAATTCATCATGATTAATCACATGGTTAATTAAATACTAATTATAATTAATATAATTAGTTGTATATTAATTTTAATTAATTATAATTAAATTATAATTAAACTCTAATAATTAATAATAATAATATTTAATTTTAATAATAATAATAAAATAAAAAATGCTTCTCTTATCTCGGTGTTTATGTCGGGCCGATACACCGCCCATACACGCTTTTCTTAGCGTGATGGGAAGGGAACCCAGCGCGACACCTACGACGAGGTAAGCGAGCGACCCCTCAGCCCCCAAAATCCTACCCTCGACGTGTGCGACGAGCCGGCTAACCACCTATACACACTTTTCTTAGCGTGGTGGGAGGAAACCCGATGCGATGCGTACAACGAAGTCGGGATACCCATAAGTACCCGCTTACGGGGAAACAACTGCTTTTTCTCTTGCAACATGTACCGATAGAAGACCCATACACGCTTTTCTTAGTGTGATGGGGATAAAGACTTTACAGGGTCGCGGTGTCCTCGAAAGAGGGCACCTATCATACACGCTTTTCTTAGCATGGTGAGAAAGGCTCAGTTTTCCATAGTTTTCCCCTAAATGAGGGAGACGCCGGAAGGCTGCCAAAATTTTGGGTGAAACATTACTCTACTCGGACCCGTTTGAACTCAAAAGAACAAGAACTAGAATCAAATGAACATGAACTGTGGACTTGTGGACCTTTGAACTTCATTGAACATGAACAATGACTTGTGGATCGTTGAACTTGATTAAACATGAGCGGGGGACCTATGAAAATGAACTTAAATGGATCGAATCCAATTTGAACAAAATACATTATGAACTTGGAATCAAAATGACAACAAGGACCTGACTCAAACTCAAGTGAAATCATTTTCAAATTTAATTTGAAAATGAAATGAATTAAATAAGGCTACTTGAACTTATACTCTGAACTCAAGCTGGATCCAAGTTCGACATGAACAATAAGGAACCTGAACTTTCAAAGACAAGAGGAGAGACTCAAGCATGAGTTGAACTTTGAACTCGGGTTCGATGGAATACATTGGATCGGGCTTTGGATGAATGAACAAATCAGAATGTAAAATGTATAGTTGCCCAAGCTAACAACACGTTGTAAGTGGGAGATGAAATCCCGACGCTCGTGACAGATGAATGCAACGAACTCCTACAATAGCCTCTACAAGGTTAAATGCAACGTACCCACAAGGAAAACAAATGGTTGCATAATGCATATGTCCTCTAAATACATTATTGAAATCTCCAACACTAGCAACTGTGCCTGTTGATTGAGATGGCAATACTGGAGACCCATGATGGAGGATCCACCCCCTGCAAGCAAGTGCAATCATCAACCCACATGAGATTGGTGAAAGGTGGATAGGATGCAAGAACAATGACTCTCCTACGAATACTTCTAGGAGATTGTACTTGATACAACGGGTCCCTGCAAATGAGCACAAACCGCTTGTGGATAACAACAGTGGGCATATCGTAAGCACATCGAACCACTATGGACACAAGTACAAGTATCTCCTACGAATATTCCTAGGAGCTCGTAGTAGATACAATAGTCCCCCGCAAAGTCAATACACTAAACTTATAAGAAGTAACAAATAGTTGTAAGGTGTACGAGTCCTACCCATATATAGCAATCAAAGATTCGTTCCTGCAAGCAAAATCAAATACATCAAGGCAAACCCACCTGAGATAGGTGAAAGGTGTATATGATGCATAAACAACGAATCTCCTACGAATACTTCAGGAGGTTGTAGCGGATAAAATGAGTCCTTGCAAATGAATACAACCTACCTGTGGATAACAACATTGGGTACCTCGTATGCACAACGAACCACTGTGGGCACAAGTATTGATATCACCTACGACATTGGTGACCAAGATATTCAAGTACGTCGGGTACAAGGGAAACTCGGCGTACAAAAAAATGATGCCTCCTGGCGGAATGGAAAAGATGTTTGAACAAATTAGAACAAAACTTCCTAGTATTTCAAAGTTTTTTCCTAGTCCCATACTCAGGAAGAAAACAGTTCTGATATCTACAAACATTAGAGACAACAAGTCCAATACATTGACGACCTCAAAAGGAGTTCTTTTTATAGCAAAAGACTTCAAAGTCCATAAGAAATCATCCCCGATGAATGAGTAAGGGGGAGTCAACATCAAGGCCTCAACACCACCGGATTCGCAACATTTATACAAGCGGACAGAAGGCGTCTACAAATACTTTCAAAATACCCAAGCACGTGCACCGTAGTTTGTATTTATGCACATATGTACATTAATGTGAAACCCTTAAATTTTCAATTTATGTTTGAAAATTTTTTTTATGTTGTTAGTACGGGATGAACCGTCTCGACGAACTGAAGAAATATTAAAAATATGTATGGTTAGTATGGACGAACTGCCAGTACAAATAGAGAAAATATGCATGTTCGTCTGGACGAACCTGGAACCGTCGGGACGAACCAAACAGAGAGCATCGTCCAAGGACGAAGAAAATTGGAATTTATTTTCGTCTGGACATTTTGAGTCCAGAGAAGGTCATCCCGGGACGATCGGACATCGTCCTGGACGATCCTGCTTAATAAATATTTGAATACTGTCATTTTTGAAGAGAGAGAAAGCCGAGGAGAGAGAAAAACAAAGAAAGAGGAAGAAAAAGTGGATTTTTGAGCGATTTCGACCTGTTTTTGTTCATCGTCGTAGTTGGAAAAGTTGACCGACTTGAGGTAAGGCACATTATGCCCTTCTCAATTTTAAGAAATATGATTTTTGACGGATTTTCTATTTCAAATTCGTTTTTCGTTAGCGAAAAACTGGTATAACTTTGCACTGGTAAAACTTTTACCGTGTAACTTTTGGTATGTTTCTAAGATGATGTTTTTGCACGTTTTGAGTATTTTCTAGAAGATTTTTACGGGTATTTTGAATTCTGCGGTGTTTTAATCAAATTACGAATTATCTAGATGTCGAAAAATGTTGCTTCAGTATAATGAAAGTTTTACAATGATGTTTTGTACTATCTATGATAATTTGGTAAAATTCTGAATTTGTGAATTTTATGGAAATTTCGTATACTGCTGTTATGCTGCTGACGAATTTTCTGAAGTATTTGATTTTTTTGATTTGAATGTTTTGATGTGCTGTGATATCAGAAGGGAGTTATAAGGGGCCGGAATCCTTTGTGATTCTATTGTCTGGGTCCAAAAAATTAGAAAATAAGTTCTATTATGAAAATTCTGTATATCTGTTCTATTCTGGTGCTTTAAGCACAAAGGGAGACATAAGGGGCCAGAATCTGTTGAGATTCTGTCAGTGTCAGGGAAGGGAGCCAGAAGGCCAGAATCTGTTGAGATTCTGTCAGGGTCCGGGAATCTGATATCTATTATGTGAAATATGCTTTTATGATTTGAATTTTGTTCTGTACAATTCTGTTTGTTCTGTATGATTCTATTGTTCTGTACGATTTCGTTGGTTCTGCGAAATCTGACTTGAATATTCTGCTATTCGAAATAAATTCAGTTCTTCTATATCAGTTGTTTGATTCTAATCAAGTATCTGAATTTTGTATTTCATTTGATTATATACGATTTCAGAAATTGAAAGATTACTTGACTTTAGCTCCAGTATTAGCACTTCCATCTGGTATAGAAGGATTTCAAGTAATTATTGATGCTTCACTTAAAGGTCTGGGCTGTGTTCTAATACAACATAGTCGGGTAATAGCTTATGCTTCGAGACAGTTGAAACTACATGAAAAGAATTACCCGACGCATGATTTGGAATTGGCTGCATTTGTATTTGCTTTGAAGATTTGGCGTCACAACTTGTATGGCGTCAAGTGTGAGATCTCCACAGATCATAAGAGTTTGAAGTACATATTTACTCAAAAGAATCTGAATTTGAGGCAACGAAGGTGGCTTGAGTTGATCAAGGACTATGATCTGACGATTCAGTATCAGCCTGGTAAGGCTAATGTGGTAGCATATGCTCTGAGCAGGAAGTCTTTGTGATTATCCTGTATTCAGCTCACTTCTGACGAGTATCTGATACGAGATATGGAAAGATTAAAATTGGAGGTGATTTCCTTTACTGATTCTGGTATTTTGACTCAGATGAATATTTAGCATTCTTTGGAAGAGAAGATTCATGAAGCTCAGAAGTCAGACGCTGACTATTTGAAGTTGATTAATCAGATTAAATCTAGTAAGAAACCTGAATTACGAATTTCTGATTATGGTATTATTTTCTGTAAGAATAGGCTGTGAATTCCTATGTTTGGAGATCTGAGGAAAGAGATTCTGCATGAATCTCATTATTCAGGCTATACTATTCAACCAGGACGTGGTAAGATGTACAGAGACATGAAAATCTTATTTTGGTGGCCTGCAATGAAAAAGGACATAGTTGAATTTGTTTCGAAATGCGAAGTCTATCAGTTAGTGAAGGTAGAGCATCAGCGACCAAGAGGTCTTTTACAGTCGTTACCTATCCCTGAGTGGAAGTGGGAGGAGGTGATGATGGATTTTGCTATGGGTTTCCCCAGATCGAGGCAAGAGCATGATGTTATTTGGGTGATTGTTGATCGATTGACAAAGTCTGCATATTTTCTTTCGATCAGATAGACAGATCCGGTGGATAAGTTAGCTCAGATTTATGTTAAAGAAATTGTTACATTACATGGTGTGCCAAAAGTGATTGTATCTGATCGGGATGGACGGTTTACCTCTAGACTTTGGAGAGGAATTCAACATGGCTTGGGCACGAAATTACATTTTAGTACGACTTTTCATCTGCAGACTGATGGACAGTCTGAGAGGACTATTCAGGCACTGGAAGATCTTCTGCGATTATGTGTTTTGGATTTTGGAGGCAGTTGGGAAGATCATATCCCACTGATAGAATTTTCATATAATAACAGTCATCAGTCAAGCATTGGTATGTCACCTTATGAAGCTTTGTATGGCCGAAAATATAGAACTCCTTTGACTCTGACTGAGGTGGGAGATAGACAAGTGATGGGTTCAACTTTTGTGGATGAAACTGTTATGAAGATCAATTTGATTAAAGAAAGATTGAAAGCTGAACAAGATAGACAACAGAAGTATTACAATCAGAAACATAGATTGATTGAATTTCAGATTGGTGACTTTGTGTATGTCAAAGTCAGTCCGATGAAAGGTGTTAACAGATTTGGTAGAGTGAGAAAGCTCAGTCCAAGGTATGTCGGACCTTTTGAGATCATCGAAAGGATTGGTAATTCTGCTTACAGGTTGTTATTACCTAATCAGATGTCTGATATACATAACGTGTTTCATGTATCCTCTTTAAGAAAGTGGATATATGATTCTGAAAAGAAATTATCTGTTGGTGATGTGGAGATTCAGGAGAATCTATAGTACAAAGAAGAGCCTGAAAAATATTTTGTCTTATGATGTGCAAAAACTAAGAAGTAAACAGATTCCTATGGTTAAGGTTCAGTGAAAGTTCAGAACGGCAAGAGAAGCCACTTGGGAGAAGGAATCGGACATGACAGTTGTATCCAAGTTTGTTCTGACTCAATTTACTTTGGGAATGTCGAGGACGGCATTTTTCTTAAGGTAGATAGATTGTGAAACCCTTAAATTTTCAATTTATGTTTGAAAAAAAATTGTGCTGTTAGTACGGGACGAACCGTCTGGACGAACTGAAGAAATGTTGAAAATCTATATGGTTAGTACGGACGAACTTCCAGTACAAACAGAGAAAATATGCATGTTCGTCTGGACGAACCTGGAACCATCTTGACGAACCGTCGGGACGAACCAAACAGAGAGCATCGTCCAGGGACGAAGAAAATTGGAATTTATTTTCGTCTGGACGTTTTAAGTCCAGAGAAGGTCATCCCAGGACAATCGGACATCGTCCTGGATGATCCTGCTTAATAAATATCTGAATAGTGTCATTTTTGAAGAGAGAGAAAGCTGAGGAGAGAGAGAAATGTAGAAAGAGGAAGAAAAAATGGATTTTTGAGAGACTTCGACCCGTTTTCGTCCGTCGCCGTAGTTGGAAAAGTTGACTGACTCGAGGAATGACACATTATGCCTTTCTCAATTTTCAGAAATATGATTTTTGACGGATTTTCTATTTCAAATTCATTTTCCATTAGCAAAAAACTGGTATAACTTTGCACAGGTAAAACTTTTACCACGTAACTTTTGGTATATTTATGAGATGATATTTTTACATGTTTTGAGTATTATTTGAAAGATTTTTACCGGGTATTTTGAATTTTGCGATGTTTTAATCAAATTACGAATTATGTGGATGTTGAAAAATATTGCTTCAGTATAATGAAAGTCTTACAATAATGTTTTATACTATCTGTGATAATTTGGTAAAATTCTAAATTTTTGAATTTTGTGGAAATTTCGTATACTGTCGTTATGCCGCTGACGAATTTTATGAAGTATTCGATTTTTCTGATTTGAATGTTTTGATGTGCTGTGATATCAGAAGGGAGTTATAAGGAGCCGGAATCCTTTGTGATTCCGTTGTCTGGGTCTGGAAAATCTGAAAAAAAAAAAAATTATGTTCTGAAAATTATGTATATTTATTCTGTTCTGGTGCTTTAAGCACAAAGGGAGACATAAGGGGCCCGAATCCGTTGAGATTCTGTCAGTGTCAGGGAAGGGAGGCATAAGGGGCCAAAATCCGTTGAGATTCTGTCAGGGTCCGGGAATCTGATATCTGTTATGTGAAATGTGCTTTTATGATTTGAATTTTGTTCTGTACAATTCTGTTTGTTCTGTATGATTCTGTTGTTCTGTACGATTTCGTTGGTTCTGCAAAATCTGACTTGAATATTCTGCTATTCGAAATAAATTCAGTTCTTCTGTATCAGCTGTTTGATTCTAATCAAGTATCTGAATTTCGTATTTCATTTGATTATATACGATTTCTGTGATTATATGAATTATGTACGGTTATTCTTCTGATATATTTTCTAACGTGAATTTCTGGAGATTCTGATTGGCTGGTGTAGTCTTGCTGATCTGTTAGCTCATTCTTGTTATCAACGTGATTTTCAGATTCTGGGAAAGGGAAGGAGGTCTTGGACTAGCAGTTCTGTGTCTGATCTGAGATTAGGTATTTTGTACTTTTGATTTTTGTACAGTCATGATTTTTATGTTCTGTTCTTTCTGTTTGTATCCATGCACTGTATTATATATGATTCTTTTGATGAAAGAAGAAAATATGGATGAACCATTCTGTATATTTGGATGTTTATAGTAGCTCTGTGTTTTATGTATGTTTGCTATTTGGAAGAAAGTCTGAAGCAAATTTCAAAGCTAGATCCTGGATTTTAAATATTTGTCGCGGCCCGACGCGAAGGGATTCATTCCGGTCGGGTGGGTCATGACAATTAAAGGGGTAAATATAATTACAACCCGCATAGGTCCCGACGAGGGTATTATTGGTACACACGTGACGTCTAGGGTGTAGTGTCATATCTATAAACCCATCTGCCTTCCAAAATTTACCCCGGAACTTAGTCCATTAAAACTCTCTCGCCGAATAGAAAAGAAGGGCGGGGAGGCCGGGGCTGAATTTTTGGAGCCCACATTGATCATTTTGCTTGTATTTGTCTTGGGTGCCTAGGACTTTTATTTAAGTTGGTCGGACTTGTGATGGGTCATGTTTCCTCTAGTAGATTATCTGGAGTGTTACTGTCAGTATTGGAGTTTGCTTTGTAGAGGTTACACTATAGGAAAAATGCTATTTTCTGGCAGCCATTTTTGCCAAAAATGGAAAAAACCAGTCAAAAATTGGCATTTCGAATGAATTTTCGGTGAAAATTATGTCAAAAGTAAAATATGCGTCAGAAAAATCCTTCTAGAGTTAAATAATACGCAAGAAATATTTTTGACAAATTTTCGATAAATTTTTCATTGGAAAAATATTTTCAGCTGATTATTTTTTCACTGGAAAATAAAAAAAAAATTTTAATTGAATTTATAATTTTAACCAGACACTCTAGCAACCCACACCAATCCACCAGCTTGCTGCCCCCAGCCAACCCACACACCCAACCTAAGCCTACTGCACCCCAGCCCGCCTGAGGATTGCCGACCCGACTGAACCGCCCAACGAGTGAGCCATGCAAGCGCCTAGAATGGGGGTTCGAACCCCTACCCCACCATTCACGTTAGTCCCACCCCAACCATTTGGCTAAGGACGAAAAGCTACTTAAATTTGTCATTTTTTATATTTAAAGTATTATAACTTAAATCTAATTATTCTAAAAAAATAATATTATATTAAAATTAAAACTAATTAATTATAACGTAATTATTATATTAAGATTAAAAATAAATTTTTTAATAATTATATTATAACGTAATTTTAACATAATTGTTATTCGTTATTGATTATCATCATTGCACATGTGTATGTTTGCTGCAATTGTTGTATTTGCTTGTGCGTCTTTCAATTCTTCTAGCAACTATTTCCTGTATCCTCAAGACACTACTAGCTTCTGTCAAATTCATTATTATTGATAGCAGATTTGCACTTTTGTTGGAGTAGCTTTAATAGGTCAACTACAACATCCATTGGAGCTCTTATACAATAATCATTCCACTATCGTCACTTCTAAATCGATCATGAACTAACTTTTGTTCGCTATTCTCTTCATCCTTCTTATTATTACTTGCAAATAGATCATCACATTCTTTATAATCCTTGTTGATTATTAATTGTAGATGGGTCATGTGATATGTTACGAGTCTTCTACAATCTTTTAAGGATGATTTGTGACTCGTATAGTGAACTCACCTACTGAAGTTTGCATTTCCATCAAAGTGATGAATCCTTGCTACTTTATTGAAATCTTATATTATTGATTGTAAATGTATTGTTGTATCCTCCTTCAACTTCATTAACTAATATACACGAGGGAGTTGTATTGATGTTTCATTCATAATGAGTACTTGCAGACTTGCTTACATGATTGATATGAGTGTCACGATTATCATCCTTATATGATTTGTAGTATATGTTCATGTATTTGTTTGTGAACATTCAAATACTTCAAGTTTTTTTAATTTCATTGTATGTTGTTCATGTGCAAATTGTATAATTCATTAAAAATTATGCGGTGTCCTCACTATTATTAAGTGAGCGATACTTTCAAATCCCTTGGTTCACCAAATTCATATGTATTCTTTTGGATTTCACTTATGCATTCATCAAGTAAGGACTTAATTGCTTATGTTCATTTATTCAGGTTTGAGTCCTTTGCATTTGGTTTAAGCTTGCATTCAATTCATTGTTGATTGTTGCAAGTGAGTCATGCTTATGCATGCTCACTTGTACTTGAGTTATATATGACTCATTAATATACAAATCATGGTTTCATTTTCAAGTGCCATGCCGCCCTTCATAAAGTTCAACTTACATGCTCATTTGCATGTAATTATCCAAATCATGCTTCTTATGGTTCAATCTCTTATGTTAACTTGTTGTGAATTCAAGTCCGAAGTAGGTTCAATTCAAGTTCTTGTTTAAGCTTATGTTGTCTTTCAAGTTCATTTGAAGTTTGAGTTCACTAAAGTCCTTTTTCTTGTTTAAATCCAAATCTTTGTATATTTAATGTTCGATCAAGTCCCAAATTTAGTTATATTTTCATTCAAAATTTTGGCAGTCTCCCGGCGTCTCCCCCGTTTAGGAGAAACTACGAAAAACTTGGCCTCCCATCACACTAGAAAAAAGCATGTACAGTAGGTGCCCTCAGACGAGAACACCGCAGTTGTGAAATCTTCAACCCCCACCATGCCAAAGAAAGGCGTGTATGGATCTTTAGTACCTATTGCAAGAAAAATACAGTCATTTCCTCGTGAATTAGGACTTATGAATATCCACGTCTCGCCATAGGCGTCGCACCGGGTTCTCATCCTGGTATGCTAGAGAAAAGCGTGTATAGGTAGTTTTCCGGTGTGCCACGAATGCCGAAATAGATATTGGATGATTGCCCATCTCATCGTAGGCGCCGCACCGGATTCCATTCCCACCACGCTAAGAAAAGCGTGTATGGGCGATTTGCCGGTGCGCCGCGAACACCGAGATGAGAATTTGAGTTTGAAATTCATACCTTCGCGAGACGACGGTGAGATGCACTAAAACCTCTCTTTCTCTTATATATATATATATATATATATATATATTACTCTCTTTTTTTCTTTTTCTTGGAAACTCTCATTCTCTCTTTTTTTTTAAATACTTTAACAGAATAAAGTATATACATAAATTTAAAAAATATATATTTATACACATAAAATAACATATATATTTATTTACAAATAATATATTTATACAAATGTACATAAAACAGTATATACACGAATATTTAGAAAATACTATACAGATACAATAATATATTGATATAGAACAAATAATATATACATAAGAATTCTAATAGAAAATATATAGCTAATATAACTATTACTTCCAATCGGCCATAGTTATTGACAGAAAAAGAAAACGTGTCAAAGATAATGAAAATATCTAAGCAGGAATACAATAATATGAGATTCATCATGTGGGCCATAAGCAGATTTAGTTTATATTTGCGAGCACAATTTTATAGGAATGGGAAGGGAAATATTAAAGCTAAATCAATAAAGATGTGAAGGGAAATAAAGTAGGTTATCAAAAGCAGTTAGAGTTTTGTCTGGTAGCGGCTTGGCTTGTAGTAGATTGAATCTTGGCAAAAGCATGTTTTCAGTTCAAAATTACACACAAAGCCTAGATTTCCTTGAAATGGGACCACTGGTATATTAACAGCTCCTTGACTGATCATCTGGGGAGTGATTATATTGATTGCATTACAGATATTGCCTTAAATGAGCTTATTGTAGAAGGTTGCTGGAATTTTCCAGTTAATCTGAACTCCCAGGTGCGGGCTGTTTTTGAAGGTATTACTGTTGAGGAATCCTCTGGTCCTTGTTTGATCTGGAGATACAGGAAAAATTACAACTTTAAAGATTATTTGGAGGAATTCTATTCGGATATGCCTGATTGCAGTTGGTCCAATATCATCTGGCACAAAAAACATGTTATTAAACACTCTGTTTTTGTTTGGCTAGGGTTAATTGGGGGACTGAAAACTACAGATGCTCTTCTTATGAGAAACATTCAGGTGCCGGGAACCTGTAGCCTTTGTTTGGAACATCCAGAAACAGTTTCTCACTTATTTTTTGAATGCTATTATTCTAGGTCTGCAAAGTTTTCTTTATAGGCCTACCATTTTACAAATCTTTGATTGGGTTAATGGTGTTCACAATGGCACTATTGAGGTGAAGTATTTTTATAAACTGGTCATCTGTTGTGTGATATATTTCATATGGAAAGAGAGGAACAATAGGAGATTTGGGAATAGCTCTAACTGCACCACCACTTTGCTGTTCCAAATTAAGAGAGTTTTGTTTGAAAAGCTGTTGAAATGGAAAAATGCCATGGATTTGCTGGAAAGATTATAAGTTGGCTGGATATATGTTGGCTGGATTGGTGTCTGAGACTTCTGCTCTGTCCCTTCGAGAATCTGCAACAGCCATGCCTGGATGATGATGATGCTCCCGTGCAGATCCCTTGGACGGTCTTCGGGCAACCAGGGAAAAGTCTTTTTTCAAATCATATTTTATTTTCTGAGTCCAGGCAGTATTGGCTGGGATCCTGTTTTTTGGGTATTTTTGTATTAGGCGTGTCACGACCCAACCCGACTGGGACGGATCCCGCTCGCATCAGGTCGTGGGCCAGACTGAAACTGACTGAACTGATTCCAGGATCTGGCTTTGGAATTTGTTTCAGAACTTTCTTCCAAACATTACATACAGAAACAGACGCACACAGAGCTACTATAAACATCAAATGCAGCAGAACAGATCATCCATCTTTCCTCAAAAGAATCATATAAAATATAGCTCATGGCTTTCAGGCAGAAAGAAAAGCAGAACAGAAAAGTCATGACTGTACAAAAATTAAAAGGATAAAATACCTATAACAAATCAGACTCTGAACTTCTATTCCTGGACTTCTTTCCCCTTCCCAGAACCTGAAAAACACGCAGAAAACAAGATGAGCTACAACAGCTCAGCAAGACATCAAACCTCCAATCAAAATCCTCAGAGTCCACATCAAACACATCAGATAAAAATCCGTACAAAAATCAGATCAACAGAATCGTATATCAAATCAGAACAGAACATAAATCACAGAAATCATAATTCTAGAAATTTAATCAGAACAGAATCAGAATCGTACAGATCAGATCAAATTAGAACATAACAGAAATACATCACATCAGAGCTGACAGAACGGACAAAAACCAGAAATCAGATTAAATCATATCAGATCAGAAGTCATATCAGAACAGACAGAATCGTATAGAAATCATAAATTCATATCAAATCAAAATAAATATTTCAGAACAGATCTTCCTTCCAGATTTCAGAACTTCCCTTTATATCTCCCTTGTGCATACAGCACCAGAACTTCCCCTTATAGCTCCCTTGTGCATACAGCACCAGAACTTCCCCTTATAGCTCCCAATTGTGCTCATAGCACCAGAAAAGAACATATATACAGAATTTCAGAACTTCCCAGAACTTCCCCTTATAGCTCCCTTGTGCTTACATCACCTTCCCCTTATGGCTCCCAATAGCATACGAATAATTAATTCAATTCAGAACAAATCCGGACAAATTCAAAAATCGTACAAAAATCCGGCGGCATAACGACAGTATACGGAATTTACACAAAATTCACCAAATCAGAATTTCACCAAATTACCATAGAATATTCACAACAATATTATAAGACTTTTATTCTACTGCCCAGACAAATTCAGAAATTACAGTCGAAAGAAAAAACCGCCGAATCAAAATTACCCGGTCAAAATTCTCCAGAAAATAATCAAAACGTGCACACTCGACACTTCAATAACATACCAAAAGTTACGTAGTAAAAACTGAGCCAATCGAAAAATACGGACGAAATTCGCTAATGGAAATAAAATCCGGACAGAAAATTTGTTCAAACTTCACCGTTCTGAAAATTGAGAAAGGCGGAATGTGTCTTACCTTGCGTACAATACTTTCTTGAACTGTCTCGTCGGACGAAAATGGCCCGGCGTCGCCCGAAAATCAACTTTTTCTCTTTTGTCCTTGACTTTCTCTCTCCTCAGAATTTCAGATATATTAATTTTGATTTTTCTCTCTCTTCAAAATGACTGATTTTCATTAAATAACCTTCTGATCAGCCTAGCCGATCGCACGATCGTCCTGGACGATCTGAACAAAATCCAATCGGCCTCGGACGATTTCTCAGGACGATAATTAATTTCCTGGACGATTTGCTCTCTGACTTTTGCCATGAACTGATCGTCCCGGGACAATCCCAGATCGGCCCGAACGATCCCAACAGGAAATCATTCCAGTAACTTCTGTACAGAATCTTGAACAAAATTGTGAACAGATCGTCCCGGGACGATCTCGATCGGCCCGGACAATCCTGGAGCAAATCTGATGTTACAATCTCCCCAACTTCAGAAAAATATTCTCCTCGACATTGTCCAAATAGAACTCAGTCAAAACAAATACGGGTACAACTTCCTCATGTCCGATTCTTTCTCCCAAGTCGCTTCTCGTGCAGTTCGGTGCTTCCACTGCACCTTAACCATCGGAATCTGTTTACTTCTCAACTTACAAACATCGTAAGCTAGAATTAACTCGGGTTCTTCTTTATAACTCAAATTCTCCTGAATCTCAACCTCACCAGCAGACACTTTCTTTCCAGAGTCAGATATCCACTTTCTCAAAGTAGATACGTGAAACACATTATGCACACCGGATATCTGATCAGATAGCAACAACCGATAAGCAGATTTACCAATCCTTTCAAGGATTTCAAACGGTCCAATATACCTTTGACTGAGCTTACTCACTCTACCAAATCTGCTCACACCCTTCATCGGACTGACTTTGACATACACAAAGTCACCAACTTGAAATTCAACGAACCTGTGCTTCTGATTGTAATATTTCTACTGTCTATCTTGTGCAGCTTTCAACCTTTCTTTAATCAAATTGATATTCTTAACAGTTTCTTCTACAAAAGTGGCACCCATCTCCTGTCTATCTCCAACCTCAGTCAGAGTCAAAGGAGTTCTACACTTCCGGCCATATAAAGCTTCATAAGGTGCCATACCAATACTGGACTGAAAACTGTAATTATAAGCAAACTCAATCAGAGGAATGTGATCTTCCCAGCTTCCTCCAAAATCTAAAACACAAAGCCTCAGCAGATCTTCCAGTACCTGAATAGTCCTTTCAGACTGTCCGTCAGTCTGCGGATGAAAAGCTGTACTGAAATGTAACTTCGTACCCAAACCTTGCTGAATACTCTTCCAAAGTCTGGAAGTAAACCGTCCATCTCGATCAGAAACAATCACCTTAGGCACACCGTGTAATCTGACAATCTCTTTCACATATACCTGTGCCAAACGATCCACTGGATCAGTTTGCCTGATCGGAAGAAAATAAGCAGACTTCATCAATCTATCCACAATCACCCAAATGGCATCGTGCTCTTGCCTTGATCGAGGAAAACTCATAGCAAAATCCATTGTTACCTCCTCCCACTTCCACTCAGGGATAGGCAACGACTGTAAAAGTCCTCCTGGTCGCTGATGCTCTGCCTTCACCAACTGACAGGCCTCAACAAAATCTGCCACATCCTTTTTCATTCCCGGCCACCAGGAAAAACTTTTCATTTCTCCGTACATCTTGCCACTTCCCGGATGAACAGTGTAGCTTAAATGATGATATTCATACAGAATCTCTTTCCTCAAATCTCCAAACACAGGAATCCACAACCTATTCTTGCAGAAGATAGTACCATAATCAAAAATTCGGAGTTCAAGCTTCTTACCATATTCAATCTGAGCAATCAACGTCGAATAATCAGAATCTAACTTCTGGGCTTCCTGAATCCTTTCTTCCAAAGAAGACTGAATACTCAACTGAGTCAAAACTCCAGAATCCAAGTCACTGGAGGAAATCACCTCCAACTGCAAACGTTTCATATATCGAATCAGAAAATCATCAGAAGTGAGCTGAATACCTGATACTCCAGAAGATTTCCTGCTCAGAGCATCTGCTACCACATTAGCCTTACCAGGCTGATACTGAATCGTTAGATCATAGTCCTTGATCAACTCAAACCACCTTCTTTGCCTCAAATTCAGATCCTTCTGAGTGAAAATGTACTTCAAACTCTTGTGATCCGTGAAAATCTCACATCTGACGCCATACAGATAGTGAAGCCAAATCTTCAAAGCAAAAACAACTGCAGCTAATTTCAAATCATGTGTCGGGTAATTTTTCTCATGTGGTTTTAATTGTTTCGAGGCATAAGCAATTACCCTTCCATGCTGATGCATCACACATCCCAAACCTTTCAGTGAAGCATCACTGAACACCTGAAACTCTTCTGTACCTGATGGAAGTGCTAACACTGGAGCTGAAGTCAAACAATCCTTCAATCTCTGAAAACTAGCCTCACACTTGGGTGTCCAAACAAAAGCTACTGACTTCTGGGTTAGTCTCGTCAGAGGCGTAGCAATCTGAGAAAATCCTTTCATAAACTTCCTGTAATATCCAGCCATGCCTAAGAAACTACGTACCTCAAATACCGTAGTAGGCCTTGGCCAACCCGCAATAACCTGAATCTTCTAGGGATCAACAGAAATGCATTCACCGCTAACCACATGCCCCAGAAATGAAATGCTCTTCAGCCAGAATTCACACTTGGAGAACTTAGCATACAACTGATGCCGTCTCAGAGTCTCCAATACAATGCTCAAATGTTTGACATGATCATCCTCAGAAGCAGAATACATCAGAATATCATCGATAAAGATGATCACAAACTGATCCAGATACTCCTTGAACACTCTGTTCATCAGATCCATAAAAATAGCAGGTGCATTGGTTATCCCAAAAGGCATAACCAAGAACTCGTAGTGTCCGAACCGAGTACTAAAAGCTGTCTTCACCACATCAGCTTCCTTCACCTTCACCTGATAATATCTAGATCTCAAATCAATCTTCGAAAACACAGAAGAACTAGATAGCTGGTCAAACAAGTCATCAATCCGTGGTAAAGGATACTTGTTCTTGAATATGACTTTATTCAAATCTCTGTAGTCAACACACATACAAATTGTTCCGTCCTTCTTCTTCACAAACAAAACAGGTGCTCCCCAAGGAGAAACACTAGGACGAACAAATCCTCTATCCACCAACTCCTGAAGCTGAACTTTAAACTCAGAAAGTTCTTTCGGTGCCATCTTGTACGGAGCTTTTGATATCGGAGCTGTACCCGGAAAAATATCGATAGAGAACTCCGCATCTCTATCCGGAGGTAAACCAACCAACTCCTCAGGAAATACATCAGCAAACTCTCGTACCACTGGGATATTAGAAATAGAACCAACATCTAGGTTCATATCCCGTACAAAAGCCAAAAAGACTGGACAACCTTTCTTCCACATTTTTCTCACTTCCAATACAGAAATCAGGCAAGAGAGAACACCTCGTAAGCCTTGGAAAACACATTTCTCTCCTGACATAAGCAAGCTCACTTGCTTCTTCAAACAGTCAATCTGGGCCTCATACAGACTCAGCCAATCCATGCCCAAAATCACGTCATACGAAGAAATCGGCAACAGAATCAAACTCGATTTCCACTTCTTGCCAGCAATCTCAAGCTCACAAAAAACAAAACTTCTGAGCAATCAAATTACTTCCAGCCGGTAAAAGCGCAGAAAGAGAAACCGAAAGTAAAATTGAATCCAGATGCAAAGCATCAAAACAACACTCAGACAAAAAATGAGTGACTGGCTCCAGAATCAAACAAAACACGACAGGGCTGATCAGAAATATAAATCGTACATATCACTACATCCGGAGCATCTCGAACCTCCTGCTGACTCAGACTGTACACTCGTGGCTGAACTGGAGCTGGAGCTGAAGCAATAGAACTACTAGGTTCCCTCTGACTAGCAGTAGGTGGTCTCCGTGGTGCAAAACTCGAACCACCACCTCTACCAAAAAATCCCTCAGTCACATGGCGTGGAGGAACAGTCCTCGGTCTTCCTGCTGAACTGGCAGGGCTAACAAAGCTTTCGGATCGGAACTCAGATCGTCGATCAAATCCAGTCTGTGGACACTCTGCAATCCGATGTCCTGGCTGACCACATCTGAAGCACTGACCAGTCATCCTGTAGCATTGGCCAAAATGTTGTCGTCCACAACTCGGGCACACAGGTGCCCCACTAACAGATCCAGAACTGGTCGTAGCAGTACCAAAAAATCCTGACTGTCCACTCCTTCTGGAGTCTCCAGAACCAGAAACAAACCTCCTCTTGCCAGAGGAACTACTACTCGAATCACCCCCAAATCTCTTCCTACTCGCAGTCCACCGCTGCTGAGTATCCATCAGATCGTTCTCTATCAGACGAGCTCTCTCCACAAGCTCAGAAAAATCAGAAATGTGAAATGGTACCAGGGGCTGCCTCAGACTATCTCGTAGTCCCCTCAGAAATCGGTAGCACTTCTCCGTAGAAGTACTCATTAGCTGCGGAGCATATCGGCTAAGGCAGTAAACTCTGCCTCATACTGCATCACCGTCTTGCTCCCCTGAACCAGCCTCAGAAAACTCTCCTGCATCTGCTGCACGGCAGATGGGGGAACAAACCAAGCTCGGAATACCTCAGCAAATTCTTCCCAAGTAATCAGGGAGTTCAATCTACCCTGAAACTTCGCTTCCTGCTGGCCTACCCACCAGTGCTTAGCTTCCCCATCCAACAGAAATACTACCAAAGTTACCTTCCTGTCTGACGAACACTGCATGCCGTCAAAAGTCTTCTCTAACCTCCTCAGCCACTCCTCAGCTGCTCTGGGCTCAACAGCGCCCTCAAACCTCGGAGGTTTCAATCTCAAAAACATTTGAATATGTCTATCAATATCCTTAGATCGAACAGTAGAAGCTCTACTGTGAGTCTCACTCATCATCTGAGCAACCAATATTTCAACCCTAAAACCTCTCTTTCTCTTATATATATGTATAAGAGAAAGAGAGGTTACAAGGCGCCTGCTCTGTTTTCGCCTAACAGCTTTTACAAAGTATTGTTGTAGGAGTCCTCTTTTTCTTTGGCAAAATTTTTTATTTCTTGGCCTATTTTTGATGTAATTTTATTTACAGTTGTCTGTTGTAATTTTCATCTTCATTAATATACGGGCAAAGCCCAAATTTTCCCAAAAAAAAAAAAATAGTGGGCGCGATAAAGAGGTTGGGACGTGCAGGAGATTCCAACAGTAGGAGGTGGGGGTTCGGATTGGTAGAGAGAGAGAGGGTGCGGCTAATGGGTTGAAGAGCTACATTGGGGTCGGCTTTCACGTGGGGGTTTACTGTAGTCACAGCAGGATGCAACATCTTAGAAAGGTTGACTCAAGTATATCATTTACTATCTAAAACCTGACACTATATATTGTACTGTAATGGCAAAGTTGACTCGTTGCAACATCTTTGTCATCATGTTAAACCATTAATAGAACTTTTATATTCATACTTCAACGTTGATTCCAATTTCGTTACATATTTCTTTTGGTTTATGTTGTATTACTTGATTGTATTGCTCATCAACGTAAATTTTATTTATATATAAAGTTAAGTCTGTGGTAAAAATATTGTGTGACAATTAGAACAAGAAAATTTCTCATTTTTTACTTAAAAATAAATTCATGATATTTTTTATATATTTGCTAGGTTGGAGCAGATTGGTTTTAAAAGGGTGGCTGGTTTTCTATCTGTTCTTCGTTCTGGTTAACACCTGGAGGTTGCAGGTTTGCTGGGTTGATAATTTGTGTAAGAATTGGGATATTATGAAAACTGAGGTTTTTGGTCTGGGGCATATGTGGAAGGAGCTTTTAACGGTGTTGTTTTGGTGTGGTTGGTATTTGCTGTAGCTGGATCTGGGTATTAGTATCAGTTGGTATTTTTTATATATTACTAATTTTCTTTCTTGCTTTATTTATTATCTGGCTTATATATCTTTTTTGAGAGTTCTTTGCAGGGATAATTCATCTTTATACTTCCTAATCCTCAACGACTGCAAGGTGCTCTTATTTTGGTGTCTTTTTTGACTTTTCTATTTCCTTTATCAATTTTGCATGAAGACTGTGCGGAACGAGAATTATCTGATCTTCCACTTTTGGGTGCTGTTTCTTCACAGCCCGAGGCTTTATTTATGTTCTTTTTGTAATCTTAGGAGAAGGACCCACCGACTCTTAGGTTTTATTTGCTTTTTCAATGTAGCTCTTCTGAGGATTAGCGAACTGGAGGGACCTTTTAAAGACTTTTGTAACCGTATTTTTGATATTAACGCGTAGGCCCCCCCCCCACTCTGGGTTTTTTTTTATATAAAAAAAATTCATGAGATTTTTTTTTTTAAATTGGAACTCACTAACATCATTTTATATTTATCACTCACATATACTAATTTTTCTTGATGGTCATTCAATTTTAGAAAAGAAAGGAGTTAATAAAATTTATATTCAAGTCATTAAGGATATGTATGTAGGAGCTGTTACTTGAGTTCAAATACAAGTTTGTTTGATCAAGTATTTTTCTATTTTAGTTAGATTATATCAAAAAGGATCATCTTTAAGCCCATATCTTTTTTGCTTTACTTTAGTCATGAATGTTCTTAATTGACATTACAAGATGATGTTCCTTGGTGACACTTTTTGCTAATTATATTCTTCTTGTTGATAAGGCTAGAAAGGGAGTTGAAAGAAAATTTGAATTATGGAGGTTAATCATAGAGTCTAAAGTCTTCGTTTGAGTACATATAATATCAAAAACATGGGATGTAATTTTAGTAGTATTAGATCTAGTGAGATTTGTGACTTTGGGCAATCAATCCATTAATACGAGTACAAGATTTAGATTTCTTGGGTTTATTGTTCAAAGTAATGGTGAAAGAAATGAGAACATTACTAATAGAATTGAAGTTGGATGATTGAAGTAGAAGAATGCGTTTTATATTTTTTGTAATAGAACCCCTCAAATTTAAAGAAAATTTCTATAAGATGGTGATGAAACCTACAATGCTTTATGGTGCAGCATGTTTGCCATTAAAAGAGAAGCATAAGCTTAAGGCTTGCAGAGACGAGGAAGCTCAGGTGGATGAGTGGTTTCACTCTTAGGGACATAATGCAAAATATGTGCATGAAATAGTTGGAGTAGCTCGGGTGACATATAAGATAGAGTTAGATGGTTTGGACACAGAAAATATTGATCTTCTTATGAATATATGAATATATATATATATATATTTGGAACGGGAGTATCGGCCCACTGCCATGTCAGCTTGTGATGCGCATGACGATGTCCACTAGTCTCCTCGGCTAATCTAGACAAGCAACCCACACCTATTACTACTCGTTGTCCGCGCTTATTGGGTCCCCCCTAGAGGGGAGCTGTCGCCCGAGGGAATTGAGCACGGGTTAGAGGGTTCCCAACCGCACTCGCCCGCCAACCTATTACTACTCGTGGCCCGCACTATATATTATATCTTATCTATGTTAAGAAAAATTGAGATAGATCTAAAAAAAACTTGATTAAAAAATATTAGAATCTTTTTTATTCATTATCAGGTTAAAAATCAAGTTTTTATTTAAATTTATTAAAAAAAAATAACTGACCGTAAAAATGTGATGTTTTAATTTATTTTATGTTGCATTTATTATTGCAAACGTATCATGGAGTAGGTTTGTATGGTTTCTATTTATTTATTCATTTATTATTTTGTCTCTTATCTTTGGTGTGACATTTAGGGGTGTCAATTTTGGGTCACGGGTCGGGTTCGGGTCGAACCCGGAACTGACCCGGGTTCAATCGGGTAGACCCTAACCCGACTCGGATAGGCAAACGGGTGGAAATCCTATACCCAAACCCGACCCGCTTCGGGTTCGGGTCAACCCGACACGACCCGGAATTCTGGTCGAAATCCTGGCGCAGCAGGCCGGCGGCCGCACGGTTTGCTGTTCCGCAGCGACGCAATCCCGCGCGGAAGCGATGCGACGCACGACGTGTGATGCGCCAGCAGACGCGACGCGATGCGCGATGCGAAGCGCGGTCAGACCCGGTCCGCTCGGACTTCGTGCGGGCAGCTTCGGTCAGCTCCGGTCAGGGCGGGCAGCGGGTCATTCCGGGTCATTTTTGGGTTTCCAGGTCAACCCGAACCCGACCCGATTTTTCAAACGGGTCGAAAACTCGAACCCGAACC
>NW_021319722.1:574370-595033 GCF_001605985.2 Dendrobium catenatum | reverse complement strand
TCTCTATTTAATATATATATATATATATATATAACTTTAAGAAAATGCTTTATCTAAATTTTGTATTTAATAATTTCCATTTTTAATATTTTTAAATTTGATATTTTTCTCATATGTTTAAATTTTAAAACCTCAAAAATAAAAAAATAATAAAAATTGAAAATGGAGACAAAATGAAATGTCATGTAATATGTAACTAATATAATATTTTTAGATCATCTTTAATAGAATGTTATTGAATTTTTTTTTAATATTAAAAAATTTGATTTTTTATCTCAAAAATTTGAATACAAATTTCACATATTCATATTTTAATTATAAGTTTATAATTTAAATATAAATGTGCAAAAAATCAATTTAAATATTTTATAGATGCATTTTTATTTTATTTATAGCTTTGAAGAGAAGTGGATGATGTCGATTTATCATTTGGCCTCAGATATTTCCTATGTAAGGGACAGAAGATCACTCCTAGTAGGATGTGTTGAGGCAATAAAGTGGCTTAGTGATAAGAGATGACTAGAAGAAAGATAAGCGAAGGATGCAGTTTTGTGTTGCTTGCTCTGTTAGGGTTTTCGCCTTAGCCATACAACTAGGCGGCGTCGCCCATCGCTCCTCTAGATGTTGACGCCGCTCTCAAGGAAACTCCTTTTCTTCTTCTTTACTTTACTAGGCTTTCTTGTTAGATTTTATTCTAAGGACTGATGTCTACTGCTTCATCTAGTATAAAAGATTCATAGATATGCCTGTCATTATAATAAAGAACCGCCATAAAAATATTCCTCGTGTATCATATGTAGTAGAACTATGAACGGGAGCTAGCAATCCAGACTGTATTGAAAGGGTTCCTGAGACACATCATGGAAGAGTCAAAGTATTAAGAAGCGAGGTCCAAGTTGTTCTCTCAATTTATCCACCTCGACCATTCTTCGGCTAGATGACAATCAATCGCTTCAATGATCCGAGATTTTTTAATGGGAAAATAAAATCTCATTCATTTCTAGATGCTCTATCTAGGGTGTATTCCTTTATGGATTTTCTTGATCTCAAAACAACTACTACACGTAACGATCTGTCTTCATTTTGGATTTTGGAGGAGGAGATATTGACTCTTGAAGCACCTTTTGAATTTGCTTTAATCAAAAAATTTCCTGCTCGGAGACCTCCCCTCGACTCAATTCGCAAATTCTTCTTTAACCTTAAACTCGTTGTTGAAGTTTATGCAATCTTTTGAATTCAAAATATGTTTTGATAAAATTGAAAGATGACTTGGATTATAGTGGAGTTTTCTCACATCGTTCGTATTTTGTTAGTAATTGCTAAATGAAACTATTCAAGTAGTCACCACATTTTGATATCAATGTGGAATCCCCCATTATTCTGATATGGCTCTCCTTTCCTAAACTCTAACCACATGTCTTCTCTCCTCGTATCCTTCACAGATTGGGATCTTTGTTTGGTCGACTATTAAAAATAAATAATACTACTTCCATAGGCTTGAGGCCTTTTGTAGCTCGTGTTCTTGTTGAGCTTGATATCACTAAGTGTTACCCTAATCAGGTGTAGCTTGGCCCTAATAATTTAAGTTACATGCAACAAATTGTTATGAAGGAATTTCCTCTATTTTGTGGTCATAACAAATCTTTAGGATATTCAAGAGTGGTCGTATTATGCATCCCAATTTAGTTGATGCTCCTGTGAACCTTGAACCTGTGATTGTTGTTGGCATGATTACAATAACTTTCTAAGGGCTGTTGTGATGTTGTGGCTCAAGAAAATGTGGAAAATTTGTTCTCAATGGTAGCAAATCTTATGTTAACGCATGTTAATGATGATGTTTATTGTTATTTTTTATACTTTAATTAGTGAAGCTTTTATTAATGCAATTGTCGATAAAACTTTGGTTACTTTTGCTTCCAATAAATAACTAACTTATTATTTCTCCTAATTTATTGAACTGGGTTAGTGAGAATGATGTTATTTTACCCTCGGGTAATGTTGGTTTGGTGGATACTAATTCGGCTTCTACTATTAGTCCTTTAACTCATGTAATGGCTATTGTGGCTAACCCCTCTGAGGTCGAAGCTGCTCATATGAATGATTTTGATTATATAAATGTCTCTACTATGGCTCCCATTATTTGTATTCATTTTTCAACTATTTATGATGAAGCTTTAGTTTCTTTGAATTTGAGACATCAATAATTAAAGGCTATTTCTATTGGAAAATTTGTTGACCGCTCATATTGGTTAGATTCTGAAGCGTCAAAAATTATTAAGGCAGGAGGGGATGGTTAATATGGAAAGCTGTTTGAATTTGCAGGATGGTTCATATCTGAATATTATCAGTGTTGATAAAGAAGACTTCTCTACTATGCTCAATAAGAGAAATAAGAAAAAGTATAATATGTAAATCTTTAAATATATAATTCGCAATTCTTCTAAATCTAAAATTGCTCATGCTTTTTCTTCTAAAGGATGGTACTTTTTCTTTTGTTCGATGTGGCTGAGCTTGTATGCTTCTGGGTTTATTTCGCGGTTGGATGGCAGTTTATGTAGTGGATTGATTTTTTCTGTAGATTATTTTGCTTGTTGCCTTGGGTGCCTAGGGCTTCTATTTAAGTTGTTGAGACTTGTGATGGATCTTGTTTCCTCTGGTAGACCATCTGGAGTGCTGCTATCATTATTAGAGTTTACTTTGTGGAGGTTCTTTTGGTTTGGCTGTCCTCCAGTGCTCTTTTCTTTTAATGCATTATGGTTTTCCCTCTTATATTCACTCCCTATTTATTTGCATGTTTGGAGTTGTTTTATTTTTGCAAGTATGCTTTGCAATTGGAATAATTGGCTTATAATGGGATTTCATCCTCCAGCTTGCTTTGCCTATTTATGGATCCTGCTTGGTTCTTCTTTTTGTTGGAGCTATTTGCTTAGCCTCCCTTGCGCACTATAGATGTCTCTTTTTCTCTTTCATTGTAATTTAGTAAGGATCTTTAGCTATTTGGTTTTATTTTTCTTTTGGATGTAGCTCTCTAAGCATTAGCTATTTTAGATCTCATTAAAGTCATGTAACCACTTTATTTATATTAACGTGCAAGCTCTAAAGAGAGTTTTTTCACACAACAAATAATGGAGGATGCATTGATCAATAGAGAGGAGAGGGGTTATAAAAAAGGTGGTGTAAATGCAAAAAAAATCACATAATTATTATAATCTCCATTATCCTTGTGTATATTACAATAATTATAAGATAAGATTAAATACTAGCAAGGTTGTGCCATATTATCAAAAGCCCTATTATGTAACGTGTCCTTAAGGACTCGTCTTAAGAGTTGTTTTGTTATAACTCAAATTTTTGAAATATGCATTTTAACCTACAATAATCAAGAATTTATTCAGAAGTCATTATGTTGTATTTTAGTTTTCTTGATAATTTTTATTATTTTTTTAGCACTGGTGAAAAAGGACACAATGGCAAAAAAGGATTCATATAGCCAACCCCACGTAATGGGACAAAGACTTGATGTTGTTGTTGTTATTAGTAATAGTAAAATTCCTTAAGGAATTAGTACCTATTAGTACAAGTGGGGGTTTTCGGACAGTTAGATGTCCATTTTACAAATCAATTTCATCACAATATTCCAAAATAAATAAGTTTTTTTTATGAATAATTTTCTATAATTTTTCAATCCCTAAAAGAATTTCTTTGAATTTTATACTCAAAAATTATTATAATAATATTATTATATTGTTATTTTATCCTAAATATTTAAATATACTTATTTATATTTTTAAAGCCTCATTACCTAAGCATAATTCATTTAACTTAGAAAGTTTGAGAGGAAATGAGAAGAAGAAAAGCTTCATTTTGGTGATCATAGAGTGATTTTTGTTTGTCAGCCCAGTTAAAAAATTTGCTCGTCTCAAGGTTGGTTGCATTTTGCCTATTTTAGTTTTCAACAATTTTGTGTTTTTAATATTTTTTGATCAAATTTATATTTCTGTTACCGAAAAATGAAAATAACTTTATTTTGGTAAAGCTTTTATCGTCTAACTTTTTATATGTTATAAGAATGAGATTATGAACATTTTGAGTATATTCTAAAAAAATTTCGCAAGGTGATTTTAAAAAAAATAACTATTTTTATCTATTCAAAATTTATTTTAACATCTAAAAATAATACTTATATTCAATTAAATCTTTATAATAATATTTTACACAATCCCTAATAATTTGATTATGTTTAAAATTTTTAAATTTTTGCTTAGTAGTATTTTTGTTGTCTACACTTAAGATATTTTGACAACTTTTAAATTCAATCTAATTATGCTTAAATTAGTGAAATACATTAAAAAATATGAAAAAAAAATGATGTGAAGTTTTGTGATGTATTACCAGAGCTAGTGGGCGACGGAAGTGGAATTCCATTATGCTGGTGTCAATGGACGGCCGAGGTGGGATTCTATTATGCCAACACTAGTGGACAACTGAGGTAGGATTATGCTACAAAGGTGTTGTGATATGGTGTCAATGGACGACTGAGGTGGAATTCTTGTTATGAATATATATTAAATTTTGACCTTAAGAGTTATTTTGATAATCATTATGAAGTGTTTGTTTATAATAATGTTGTGTTTCTTCTCTTGGATGTATTATCTCATTATGATAAATTTCTCCTATCTTCTCATCTCCTCTCAACAACACAATGAAATTTCTCATTTATATTATAATTATTTGTACTATGAATAGTTTTTCTTACTTGCTCTAATAATGAACATAATTCTTCATATTGAACAATTGCTAGTATTTTTTTCTTTTTGTGATATTTTCCTTTATATGCTTCCTCTTAGTGTAATTTTGACATAGTTTACCATCTCCTGCTCTTTACTAAACTCATGAAATCGTGTTTGTCTCTCAATTGTTAGAGAAAAATAAGTTCTCCTTAATCCACATTTCTCAAAACCATATATAGGAAAGCCTATTATTAATTGAAAAAAAAAGTCATAGTAGATGGGAATTCATAATATAATTCTACCTTAGATAAATCTATTTTTCAACTTAATTTGAATCCCAAAAGGTCATTTAATACCAACATTTTTATTAGACGGTTACAAGACCGTCGCTAATACCGGCGGTCCAACGTTACGAAACCCCCGGGTACGCCACCGGTACTAGCCGGCGACCACACCGCCGATAATACCGGCGGTCCTTTAGCCGCTGGTCATAACCGCCGGTAAGCGACGTTTTTCCTGTAGTGAATAACTCTTACATGTAAGATTTTAACTAGCATATCACTCAACTTATCAAAGGTCTACAAGCTTCTTTTGCACAAGAACATTCTCATATCTCTTATCTAAGACATGAGATTTGGATTTATGAAGTGTGGAACTCCGAAAGAGATCCACTCAGCGGGGGAACAGAGTGCGAAGGATATATAACCACACCATCACAAGGGAGAGATGACGGCAGCGCTTCGTGCTCTTTGCAAGCGATCCAATGGAAGGGTAGATTAGATCGTATATATGATTAACCGTTAAGTATAGCATCTCTTGCCAACGTACATCGATGGGTAATAATATGCACGACCTGATCAAAATAATGGGTTTTCCCCACTTGATATATCAGATCGAGTGGGATTTAATTGATGTTAGAATTTGGTTTCCCACAGGCGCAAGCCACCGTGGTTAATTACATCTCAAGTCAGCACTTGAGAAGACTCCCAAATAAGGATCTCATGTTATCCTCTCAAATGGGGTTGACACATAGTGAGAAGACTATGAAATTCCTACTTAAAAGGAAATAATGATTCAACTAGGCTTAATCAGCATACGCATCTCAGATCAACATCCAAAGGGACTAAGATGGTGAGGATAAACTAGAGAAAATGAAATAAACGATGCACTCAAAGAATACAAGAGAGAAGGATGGAGGTGGCGTCATCCGTGTGACGCGGATAGGTAGAATTTATAGCCTCTAAAGAATAGGAGACTTACCCACCAATGAGTCATACTACGAGACACCAAATGTAGTAGCATTGAACTCTAAATCTAAGGTGGGTTTATTATTCTAAATACAACACTAACACATATGTCCTAGCCAATGCATATTGGGCTTATATCCTACCTGAAAAGGAAAGCTAACTAAACCCCTAAGTGTATAAAATTCATGTTGTCTAGTCTTTATGAGAGATGGGTGGGTAGATCAGTTTTTAGAAATTAAGATTGATGTTTAGAGAGTTTCCTAATTGGCATTATACTTATGAAATGTAAAATGCTCCTAGAGTTAATGCAATTAAATTTTTAATTTAATTAGTTTCTAATACAATGAATGTTAATTGAAATATCACCAAATCAGATATACTTGAAAGTTAAGAAGGCTTAAAAAATAATATTTTAGAAAGACTAGAGTTCCCTAAATCCAACACCTCATACTCATAGGTCGGATTATCTTGACTCTACCCGCAGGTGGGGAATTATCTTAAAGAAGGAGAGAGAAAATACATTAATATATATGTGATCCCGGATGATTCCAACTATTCTCTAGATCATTAAATTTCTATGTTATTTAATTCTAAAAGTATTAAATTTTAGTTATGAGTAGAAAAGATTTAGTCCTCAGAGAGCCTAGCAAAATCAGACCACACGCATGCAAGAAAGAAACCTAAGAAAAGTAGGCAATTTCTATGGCGCAAATAATAGTAAACACATCAATATAAATAGAACCCGTAAAGTGAAAAAGAAAAATCCATGGCAAGTGTCATATAAGTACAACCCAGGGCCTGTAAAAAAGTTATGGTGGCCAGAATCCACTAATAATAACCTGAATTATAATCCTACTGAATGACGCAAGACTTAAAAATAAGGTATTTCATCTTTATCTTCTTCTTCAAGTCTTTATATAGATTGTCTTCCTCTAGATCATCTTCCTTTGGCCTTCATAGGGTTCGTCCTTCAAAAGGGTACCCAAATGAATAAGAAATTTTTTATGAAGGACCTTTCCTTTTTCCTTTGGGTATCTAGTGTTTGAAATGCCTCACTTTTGAAGACTTTTATAACTCAATACATTACATCAAATTATATTATAAAAAAAAAAATCTATACTCTCCTATATGGTTATCATAAGTAGTTAAATAAAAATATCCCAAACAGTTTATATATGGAAATAAAATATATATTTCCAGTCACACTTGGTCATGCTCTTATTTATTTTTGGGAGCTAAGCATCTGGAGCACACGTAGCAAGCAATTATATAATTATTATTTATCATTTTAGCCCCCTTTAATAGCGCTGCACGAGCATGATCACCTACAGAAAATATTATCACTATCAAAATCGACCACTTGGTTCGTCCAGTACGAACGGTTATTGCAAGGTCGGTTCTAGAAACTGCTGAAAACTGTTCTAAGTCGGTTTATCGTTTGAACGAAAATGTGATCGTCTGGACGAAAATTTTCCAGATAACCGATCGTCGTGGACGATTATTTATTTCGTCTGGACGAAAATTTTCCAGAGAGCTGATCGTCCTGGACGAATATTTATTTCGTCTGGACGAATATTTATTTCGTCTGGACGAATATTTATTTCGTCTGGACGAATATTTATTTCGTCTGGACGAACTTTTTCCAGTGAACCCATCGCCTGGGACGATGATTTGTTTTCGTTCGGACGAAAAAATTTCCAGAGAGCTGATCGTCCTGTACGATATTTATTTTCGTCTGGACGAAAATTTTCCAGAGAGCAGATTGTCCTGGACGATTATTTATTTCGTCTGGACGAAAATTTTGCAGTGTACCCATCGCCTGGGACGATGATAAATTTCGTCCTGGACGAATAGGACTTAGAAAAATTTTTTTAAAGCAAGTTCCTATTCGTTCCAAGTGTTCTATAGGAGATAACTGACAGATCGTCCAGTACGATAAATATCGTCCTGTACGATCAGTATAGAATTTCAAGATCTCCTTATTTGTGTGTGTGAGATTTTATTCACTCAATTACAATCACTCCCTTTCAAACTTAATTCAAAGAAAAGACAAACATCAATTAAACAAAATATCTCATGTTGAATTTGAATTGAAGTTTTCGTAGTCTGGAGTCTGATTTTCCTGAAATGTTAGTACACACAAGAGCAAGTGCAAATCTTCTGACATTGTTAGGAGATAACTATACATTTGAACAATAATGTTTGGAATCATCAAAACTACATAAGTTGCATAAATATAACTCATTCAAATAGCAACTATTCAAACAATATTATTTCGAGCGGAAGGCTTTGATCGATCTAAACGGTCCAGGATCCACCCTATGCATGCACACATTCGAACCGAGACCCTAAAGAGATGATCGCTTTGTTCTCTCGATCCACATGATAGAAATATTCAATAAAATTTTAAACATAGACACTAGGTGTGAAGAGCATTCATCAGGGGTAAAAGTTGTGGTCTGAAATGTGGTGTATAGAAAGCTATTTAGATCTAAGTGTAGTGACCTAGGGTTAGCATTATACCTTAATTTAAATGATGGATTGAACCATATAAAGGCTTATTGCACTTGTAGATTATTCACGCTCCTATTTGTAGAAGAAACCGTGGTCTAAAAGCTCTCTATCGATGATAATTTGCTTAAGAAGGATCCTAGCCTCAGTTCGCCGGAGATCTCACCACCGGTGGGATCTTGGCGACGGGTTTGTCTTGGAAAAGGTGGAGTGGGATGGGGAGAGCTCACAAATGATATATCTCAACTTGGGAGTACTTAAAGAGAGAGAGAATGCCAAGCCCTAATTCATCTATTTAAAGGCCAAGGCATTGGATGGACGGCTAGGATCATCCCTAGGGATAATTAAAGGGAATCCAATCCATTTGGCTGGGATTTGAACCAAAAGAATAATAGAAAGCACTAAGGGCTTTAAATGGGCTTAAATTTGACCCAATAAGATTTGGGTTGACCAAGTCAATGGTTAACCTAGTCAATCTGGTCAGGGATGAAGGGTTGAGCAAGAGAATGACTTGGAATGGATCAAAACTCAAATAGAGGTCATTTGAGTTAATTGGGTTAACCTGGGTTGACTTGGTCAACCAGGTTGACCCAGGGCTTGGGTCTGAGGTCAGTAGAGTTGGTCTGACCCATGGAACCCCAAGGAGGTAGGGGATTGAGCCAAGGAACTTTGGATTTGATTTGAAATCAAATAAAAGGGAATTTGGGTCAATTGGGTCAACCTAGGTTGAACTAGTCAACCAGGTTGACCCAAGGCCTGGGTCTAGGCTCAGCAGACTTAGTTTGACCCATTGAATTGAATGGGAGAGGTCTTGGGATCTAGCTTGGTCAATTTGACCAAGTCAAACTCTTTGACCTAGGGTAAGGAAAAAAAAACAAGGTTAACATGAAGTTTTCTCTCTTTCACCTTAAGTTTCCAAATGCATCCATAATAGTCCCTTTTCATAAAAAATGAAATCATTCTACAAAAGTTTAAGGCTTCGTAGTTATGTAAGGGTAACTGTAATTCTTCTGATTATTTGAATATCCTTGATAACACTATCATTGCCAGGTCCCAAGTCCTGGATGAGAAAAGTGTAGGATTGCGTTAGGTAGTCGACAGCCAGCATAAAATTTATCAAATAATTATGACATGATGTACAAGTTTTAGATATCTTGGATTTATTGTTCAGAGTGATGGTGAAATTGATGGGGATATTATCAGCAGAATTCAAGTTGGATGGTTGAGGTGGAGGAATGCATCGGGCTTATTGTTGCGATAGAAAAGTCCCCCTCAAACTTAAGAAAAAATTCTATAAGATGGTGGTGAGACCTGCAATGCTTTATGGTGCCGAATGTTGGCCATTAAAAGAGAAGCATAATACTAAGTTATGTTTGGCAAAGATGAGGATGCTTAGGTGGATGAGTGGCTTGACCCTTAGAGATAGGATACGAAATGAGCATATACGTGAAAAGGTTGGAGTAGCTCCAGTGGAAGATAAGATTAGAGAGAGTCACCTTAGATGGTTTGGTCACATTAAATGTAGGCCTTCCAATGACCCGGTTAGGAAAGTTGAGGTATTAGATTCGACTTATTTTATGAAAGGTAGAGGTAGACCTAAAAAGACTTGGTTAGAAAATATTAAAAATGATCTTTATTTTTTAGATTTAAATTAGAATTTGACTTTTAACCGGACACGATGACAAAAAAAGATTCATGTAGCCGACCCCATGTAATGGGACAAAGGCTTGATGTTGTTGTTGTTGTTGTATTTGAATATCCTTGACAAGATAATCTCTTTCAACAGTATATCTTATAATGTAAAGTGTCATTATCTTTTTCAACACATTAAATGACATTATATGTAGATGGCTCTCCTTTTTCCCTGAGAATAACATTCACTCTTTAAGGAATTTTCTTATCATTTTCACTCTTAATTTTTTTCTTTTAAAATTCATCAATTCCTATTTTATAATCTCTCTCTCTCTCTCTCTCTCTCTCTCTCTCTCTCTCTCTCTCTCTCTCTTCCATCCAAAATTACTCAATCCCAAAATCTCTAAAAAAACAAAGAGTCTTCATGATTATGTTGTATTTTATTTGTAAGATCATCCCATGATATTACCAATGGTGACAAATCTATAGCCAAGGTTTTCTTTTCTTAGGAATGCAGCTTGGCAATTTTTCATTTCCAAACATCAAGAACCCTCCTGCCATTTTAATATATTATAGTTATATTTTTTATATTCAATTTTGAATATTTATAGTTAATATATATTTATTGATTATTTTAAGTCTATTTAACTATATAAAAACTCTTAAGCCAATTTTTTTATGAAAAGGGATTATGATTTTTTTAGGAATTTGTGCCAACATAATCTATACTTGTAATTGATTGTTAATATTAGGTGCTTTAAAATGAATTTTAGTAGTTGTGAATGAACAAGAGAAATGTAAAGTTGCAACCTAAGAACTGCTAAGACTCAAATGACAAAATCAAATCTTAAAACTTAATTTTTACCTCAAATGCTAAATAAGGTCCATGGCTTCAAATCTTTTCAAGTGTTTATTCAACTTTTCGTCGAGTATTCAATAATGAACATAACCTATCTTGATCCAGTTATCCTAAAACTATTTAAAATATATATCAATCATATATTTATTATCATCAAAATTAAATTAATAAAATTGAGGGTTATGGGGTGGACAACATTAAAGGGTTTTTTAAGCTTTTTTCTAATTAATTGCATATAAATTTAATTAGTTTAGGTTGCATTATAGCAAAGAATTTTAGTTTAGGATCTAATTATATTGATAGGATATTTAAGCTTTAGTTGACAAATGAAATTATGATTTAATATCATTTTAAAGCAGTTAAAGGGGCTTGATAAACTTTTGATTTGATGTTATTTTTAACTTGTTTTGGAGGAGTATTATAATCAATGGCGGAGTCAAAAAATTTATCAAGGGGGGGCCTAAATTATTTTAGTAAAATTTTCCCTCAATTTTTTTCAATCGGACTTGAGACCGGCATAGGTAGTTTTAAAATTTTTTTATTAATAATTATCCAAAAACATATAATATTAAATATAAGATAGTAAAAACTTACAATTTATAACGTCTAGTCTTTATATTCTAAAAGAGTTGAATGATAACTTCATTATCAATAGAATCCAAAATTTCTTTTTCAATATAAGCAATTAATAAATCATTCATCCATTGATCGCCAATCCTATTTCGCGGCAATTTTTTTATAATATTTATGGCAAAAAATGCTCTTTCAACGCCTGTTATAACAACGGGTACTACAAATATCAATTCCAGTAGTTTAAAAACAACATGATATATTATATCCTTCTTACTTTGGATCATTTTCTCAGCAAGACTTCCAATATCTTTTAATGAGGTGAACAGATCATCAGATCGCATATCCATGATATAAGTATCCAATTGATTTTCAAAAACTGCCTGATCAGGAAGACTAAAATCAGTTGGATAAAATTGTCTTTCGAATCAACTAATCTTTGTTGAATGCATGAAATCCATTATTAGGATTCAAACATGTCATGCACAATAGCAGATCGGTATTTACTTCTGTAAACCGATTGTTCAACCCTTGAAGCTGCATATCAAGCACTATGTAAAAAATTTCAACCCAAAAATGATATAAATTTGTTATATTTTGATCTATATGACATGGCTGACCATGAGAAACCCATTTGTCAACCATATGTGGAACATTAATTTTTTTGTTGCTCACAGAATGAGGCTACATTACTTATGAAGTCAGTCCACTTGTTATCTCTCATATCTTGCAATCTTTTTTTATATATATGCACCAAAGATATAACATTAATAATATCTTGTTCTCCTCTATATAAAGCTTGTGATAGTTCATTAATGATGCCAAGAACATTTTTCATCTGATGTAGGCAAAAGGTAAACTCAAAGGTCTTTAACGATTCTAAAAAAGCATATGCCTCACCTTTTTGTTTTGAGCTTAAGCCATCTTCCAAAATGATTTTCAGAACATCAATTAATGTAGAGAACATTGTAATTAGTCTTAAAATTGATTCATAGTGTGAACCCCACCGCATATCACCTGCATGCCTAAGGGTTATTTCTTGATTTAAGCCTTGCCCAGATAAAAGATTTCCACTTTGTAATTCATTCAATGTCTTCTCACGTTGTATTTCTCGAACTTAGTCGTGACGCTTACAAGAAACACCAACAAGATTCATTACACTCGAAATGGTAGTAAACAACAAAGTAATATGAACATGACTTTTTGCCACTACCACCAATGCTAATTGAAGCTGATGTGAGAAACAATGAATGTAATGTGTAGATTTATTTTCATTTAGAAATAGAGCTTTCATACAATTAAACTCCCTCTCATATTGCTAGCACCATCATAGCCTTGATCACGTATTCTACATATGCTCAAACCATATGTTGATAGGAGTTGTTCAGCCGCCAATTTAAGACTATTTGTAGTAGTATCTGATACATGAGAAATCCCCAAAAAACATTTCACTATCTTGTCTTTCTTATTAATAAAATGAACTATTATTGTCATTTGCTCCTTAGCGGATGTGTCACGTGATTCACAAACTAAAACTGAGTAAAATTTATCACCAATCTCCTCAGATATAAACTTTGTAATAGCAATAGCGAATGCTATAGTAATATCTTTTTAAATATCATGTGCAATTAACTTTAAATTCCCAGTAGCATTCTTTAAAATCACATCATCTATGTTTTTATTATGTTCAGCCAAAAATTACACCAGTTTAAGAAAATTACCTTAATTTTTGGATGTAGAAGACTCATCATGTCCTCGGAAAGCTAGCCCTTGCTTCAAAACAAATCTTATGCAGTCAACAGAAGTATTGAGGCAGATACGATATGCAGATGTAGCCTGATCTGTTTGCTTTTGGAACACAAATCCAATATGTTGACTTTGTTTCAGTAGGTCTTCAGAACTACGTCTAGCATTATTATGCGCACTATTATACCTTCTATATGAAGATTAAATTTGTTTGTTTTTTTCCAATTCGAAAATCCTTTTTTATTAAATGTTTCTTCATCTTCATTGCCTCTACATGTTTTTATGAACAGATAACAATAAAGATAGTATTATGATTTGTCTTTGCTTATGTTATACTCTAGCCAATCAGAGTACTTGTCAAACCAAGTATGATTAAATCGTCTTTCTTTCATCACGAATTTAGTTTTTGGAAAATCATGACTACAAAGTTGAAATGACCCTCGTTATAAATATATTCTCCAAACTTCATCCCAAATATTAGGATTAAAGTCAACAATGGAATTCGTAGCCTTGGATTAGATGGAAGATTTTCAACACTTACTTCTATATTGTTGAGTAAATCAACATCCACTCGAATACGCTTTTCTTTATGATCTTCAACCTGATTGTTATTGTCATTTGATGTTTTTGCAATTGAAGATCGTTTGAAATATCTCTCCATAATATTCCAACTCAAAGATGCCTTAAAATTAATCTGATTATATATCTATTAAAAAATCAATAAATAAAACTTACATAATCAATCTTATAAATATAAAGAAACAAACAATTGAACTTATAAAATCAAACAAAATAAAATTAAAGATCTCACAACAAAATGAAGACAAAGCATTGAAGTATGAAGATCTTTGTAAATGAACAAATATATTTTAGAGAACAAATGATATAATACCACATTATAACTTATAAAAAAAAAAAATCTCTCGGTTGTACTCCGTCCGAGCGAGCTGACGCAAGAGTGAGAGTCGTTGGGTCGAGGCAGGGGAGGATGTTGACCTCGATTTTGCCCAGACCTTTGGTCAAAGAGTTGACTTGGTCAAATCGACCAAGCCAAACCCTATGGCCCTTCCCAATAGGTTCAGTGGGTCGAGTCGAGTCTGTTAGACCCGGGCTCGGACCCTGGGTCAACCCAGTTGACCAAGTCAACCAGGGTTGACCACTTAGCCTATTTAGAGCTCAAATTGATTTAAATCAAATCCAATCTTTTTTTTTTTTTTTGGGGGGGGGGGGGGGGGGGAGGGTGGTGGCAGATTATAATTTAATTTCAATGAAATTTGGAGTTAGAAGTCTTGAAATGCTAATATTAAAATGCTTTTAATATTTATGGGAAATTAGTTTAACCTAATCTCCATTGATTAGTTTTATCTCATTCCAAAGAAATTGGGAATTTAAAATTCTTAAAATGTTGAATATTAACTTAACATTATAGGCCATGGTCATGGTGATTAATTAGGTCGACCTTATCTCACAAGAAGATAAAGAATTTAAATGGGGATGTTAGTTTAACCTCTTCCAAAAGTAGATGATAATTTAAATTTAAAAGTGTGTGTGTTATTTTCTCTCTTGTTCAACTTAGGAAAATAAAATGAGGGATTGGTCTCAGCTATTTTCATAATAATTTTGGCTGAAAATAGGTGACTCTTCATTGGAATTTGAAAATATACAGATTTTAGAAAGATGGATATTGAGATGAAATTTTTATAGGAGTGCATATTTATGAGAGAAATTTACATGTCAAAATTTTTATTTTTTTAGGTCAATATATGCTTTTTTGAGATTTTTGAAAAAATTATCACTATCAAAATATATAAATATTATGATCAATCCATAAAAATATTTTACTTTGAAGTTTTAGATTGTGTAAGACTCAAAAAGGAGAAGATTCCATTAAAATTTTAGATTTTATTTATTTATTTAAATTTATGGAATTCTAGCAATATTTTTGGAATTTTTGAAAATTTTGAATTCTAGAAATATTTTGTTTCTTATTCTAAAATTTTTATTATAGGCATAGCAAGGTGGCTATTCACCAATTTTAATGATATTTGAAGCTTTAAACATTTTTGGTGAATTTTTCAAATTTATTGCATGTAGCACCATATTTAATCCAGTTTTGCACGAGTTTTAATACTTTTGTATTATTTTGGCTGTGAAGTTTTATTGGAAAATATGGAGTCACATGCAAGGGTTTTAGAAGAGTATAATTGTTTTGCATTTCCCCTATTTCTTTTTGTGCTTAGGATAACCACCATCTGAGTCCAACCTGAATCCAATTAACCCAAATTCAACCCGTTTAATAAACATGTCAAAAACATCAACCCAAATTCAACCTACTAATAACTCGAATGACTCAAATCAACCCATTTAGATATAAGAAATATTTAACTTATTAATTATAAATTTTAAAATATTTGATCAAACAAATGAGAATCAATATAAAACAATTTTCCTAACAAAAAAGTTTTAATGCCTCAAGCAATTGAAAACCAATACAAAAATTTGCTTAAGTTTTACAATGCTTGTTTCTTAAATCCCCATACAATAAATTATCATTTTAGGTTGGCAGTTACCTTGTAGAACAAAAATAATTGTGATATTAACAGCTTTTTAATAATTTTTTTTTAAACTAAATCTACTTGAAAAAGTAATAAGAAAGTTATCACAAACAAAAGAAACAAAAGTTATGAAAAATAAAACTGGGCAAAAGGTGCCCAAAACGGATCTAATCAAAAGCAGCTGCGACCTTAAAAGTAACATAGAAAATAACAAAAAGAAATCAAAGGAAAAGAGAAATGGTAGGGCACCAATATACTGAAATAAACTAATTATGTCAGACATTCACAATTCATGTATATTACATAAACTGGTTTGTATTCAATACTATTTTCGTTAATAGAAACTGAATTTAGCATGCTTTGATATGACAAGCTATGAGCACAAGCAAGCAACCAAATATAAAAAGATTGAGGCTTCGTTTTGGGACGGCTTACTTACTGCTTCTTAAAGCAGCTTTTTAGTACAAAAATTTAACTTTAAGAAGCAGTAAAGAAGCTGTCTTAAATGAAGCCTCACTCAAATTCTCTGACTTCAATATGCAGCCTAAAAAATGTGAGAATTTGAATATCACAAGTCGATAGTGTTTATATGAACAGTAGAGTTGTAGGGAGTGCAATAATTTTCACCATAGTAAAACAAGAGACTAAAAATCAAAAGAGTGCGTTCATCTGCTGCCAAAAGATAAATGAATAAGACCAACCTTTCATAGATTCCTGTTGGTTAACGCAGCAGCAAATTTTTCAAATTATTGATCTCTGTAAAACACAAGTGGTGAATCTGAACTGATAAGAACCCAAAATATGTCAGTCTCCAAGTCAATATAAATCATCTTCATAATGCTTCAATCATGCTTCAGAGCTTTTAATAGGAACGTTCTAGCCACTAAAGTTGTAATGTAAGTGGCAACAGTAATCACGATTCCAATCAGAAGAATCAAGTTATCATAAGCTGAACTCTGAACTGTGTAAACTCTCAATCCAATGGTGTTCCAGTAGCTTTCAGTCCATACTGGGTCCACTAGCCCTAAAGGGTCTGAGGTATTAGGAGGCAAGATATGCCATGAGTTGCCTTCAAATTTCAGACGGGTGGAATAAGATGGGACATATCTGGAATAGATGGAAATCAAAATTATTGAAATTTCAACAAAGTCGTCGAATTAGCTTATGAAAACAAGTAGAGAAGATAAAGTAATGCAACAAAGTTTAGACTTTGATTACAAACTAAAACATGTAAATAGGTTCATAGGAAACTGTTAGGGCCCAACCTAAACCGGTCCTAATTGGACCGGTTTGCTACAGGAGACAGGCCCTAAGGGGGGCTGAAATGGGAAGAAAAGGCAACACATGGGTGGGCCCAAGCATTGATGGGAGCTTGGGTTTAGGGGGAAAAATTCAAACGTGGAGGACTGTTTAGGGATTAAGCATTAAATAATTATATTGTGCTTTAAGTATTCTCCTTTTGGCAAGGGTTAGGATTATCTTGAATTAGAGCTGAAATTTAAGATCTCTTATGTTTGCTTTTGGGGCTCTAAGTTTGGGCTAGGGATTTGGAGCGTGAAATTTTCCTCTTGAATTGAAGATTCATTTTATCAAATCGTTTCTTTTCAACTAGTAGTGTATATCCATTAATGTTTTTTGGGATTTTCCTACAGTTTTTCATCAAAAGCTGCTCAATATTGCTATTTTTCTCTGATTTCCTGCAAGTTTTTCTTTATTTTGGCGGTTGTTTTCTATCAGAAACTTAAAAAAAAAAAAACTTAAAGAACTTTTCTGTGCGCTTTTACTGGTTGAAGCAAAAAACAAGAGAACCCCATGATATTTGAAACTAAACACCAAATCTTATTTCACACAACTAACATCAAATGTCGTCAGGTGGCATAACAATACATGCTTCCAAGATATTCTATATATATATATAAATATATATATGTAAGGGGATGAAATTAGAAAGAACATAAGAAAACATAAAGTGTTCATGTTTTTCTTCTAAAAAAAATGTAAGATTCCACAATAGGTGATGAGTTACCTGGTTGTGGATGTAACACATCTGCTACTCTCAGTTTCTGCAGCTACACAGACGTCAGCAGGGTTATGGCAGTCCACCTTGCAAGGAATAGCAGTTTTCTGTGAACCAGAAGACCTATCTGCTAGGAAATTCCAGACAAACCGAGAAGTATCATCTGCATATTGAGGATGTTGTGTTTCTGAAGGCAAATCAACAAAAACGCCTACGTAATGACTGGGGCATACATTGCTTGGCGAAATAAATTGCTTGACAATGTCACAAGAAAAACCGGGTTCACAAGTCAATAAGCATTCCACGAGTTCTTCTACCAAAGAAACATTGACTTTAATGGAGTTCAGTGTTATGAGATTCAAATGTGGACTGTCACTTGCAAGAATATATAGAGCACGTGCAACCATAATAGCAGCAGCAGCTATGGACGAAGAGTTGATATTTGCTGTGTCAGAGTGACTACATAGCATTAGTTAGAATTTTACAATTAGAAGAGACTTTCTATGTACGATAAAAGGCAAACCTACAAGGATCATCCAAATGACTATGGTAAAACTTATTAATGAAAAATGTGTCGAAGTCCTCCAAAACAACCCCAGAGACTGAAGAATTCTGCAAAGAAGATAAAACTACTTAGTATACGTACCATAAAAATGATCTAATAGATGAACGAATCCGCACTGAACCCTCAGAAAGAAGAATTCTCCAATACAAGAATATTTTAGGCATAGTGCACATACAAAATGACGATTCACTTGAAATTCTATTGCGAATAGAAAATACAAATTTCTCTACAGACCTTTATACCCACTAAAAAGAAACTGCAAGCTGCTTATGTGTCAGTCCATGGTCATCACCAAAAGCATAAAATGTTTACATTGCGTCCCTTTTTGCATTTTGAATTTTTAAATTGAATTTTCAGTTTTAATTGGGTTGTATAATTCAGTTAGTGTTTGATTTTACATTTATTAATGCCCATACATACCTATGTTGGATAGAAATCATAAATGCCATGTAAGCAACTCAAGGGATTTCTTTTGACAAGAATTTTCTACTGGTGCAAGAATTTTCTTATTGTTGCTGTGGTTAGGAATTTCCACTAAAATCCTCGAGTGTTGTTGTTTTAAGGGCCATAATTTATCCTATTCTCACAGCTCTAAGTGGACTTGTAAAAATGCTATTTCTAGTCAATTTTTGTTCGTACGTAAATATAGAAACTGAAATGTTTTGTTATTCATTGATTCCTACTCTTGCGATTCCATTATTGCCGAAGCATTTTATTTCTCTGAATCTTATCCATTAGTAAGCATATAAGAATTTTGTTATTACTCCTCCATGGATTGCATTACTCCTTAATCATATACATGACGTATATAAAAAATATTTATTAGAAGCTTGTCATCAACTATGACAATTATAAATTTAAAGAAGGTGATGAGCTCAAGATGTCTAAATCTGAAAAGATTTCCTAAAGAAAGTTAATAAATGTACAACTAGAAAAGCATGGTCATGCAAAGTAACACAATGGAGAAAGGATGCATACAAGTTAAACATCATAAAAAATTGTAGTATTAGTCCAATTGTTAATGTATCTGATCTAATTTTCTATTATGAATCATCAATCAACGCCTTGGATACTTCTACTTTTCCACCTCTATGTTTCATATCAATAAAATATTTGCACATTTTCCATACAATTATCCTAATCATATTCAAGCTGCTATTTCTAATAATGAAATTATATCAACAGCTGAAAAATGAATATCAAAGGTGCCTTGTTAGGTGGAAAAATAAACCTATATGTGACGATTAAATGGACATTACAACAAGATATTAAATAATCCTGCCCAAAAAATCTTGAGAGAATATAATTTTAATCATTTGTTGAAGCCAAACTTTTTCAAGCAAGGAGAATTAATGGGACATCAAAGTCTACAAATGCTACTAATAACATAATACATTTGTATTGCATCATTTTTTTGTTGTTTGAGTATTTTATTTAAATTAGATTAGATTAGTCAATTAGACTTTGCATCTAACCTTAAATAAGCTTTTCACATACCATGATGATAAAAATCCAAGATATGATGAATGAAACTCATGTGCTTCTCTATCAACAATATATTTTTTATTGAATACACAAGAATTCTATTGTTTCTGTGGTTAAGGATTTAAAAATAATAATAATAAAAGAAAAAATTCATCACCTATAAAAAAGTTATGTCAACATTGATACTTTATTAGGTTGAGCTATATCCTACTCCTTCGATCATTGAACTTTTGATATTTCCTTTCTTGGTGATTCATATTCATGTGATAATGTGAAAGCTGAATTTTCCTATTATTCAGCGATTCTTATTTATATCATTCAAATATTATTGAAGCCCTTTATTATTTAGAATGACATCCTCAACCATGTGTTCTTATTTTATTAAAATAAGAATATTTTTAAGATATATAAATAATTTATAGTTTGTTAATAATTTCTTGTTGAATGAACAAATCATTGTCTTCCATCTAAGATTTTTTATCAAATGTAAGACTTGAGAAGTAAAATTCCATGTGAGGCTATCTCTATCTATGATGCACGGACACGGACACGGCGACACGGACACGACACGACACGGACACGGGACACGTTTTTTTATTTTAAATATAGGACACGGGTACGGCGCGGACACGGCAATACATTTTTTTATATAGTGTATATATATTAATGTAATATTATATTAAAAATGACAAACAATAATAAATGAATGACATGATAACTTGTCTAGCTTATAATATAAAATATTT
>NW_021319722.1:563281-574097 GCF_001605985.2 Dendrobium catenatum | reverse complement strand
GGATTTCTTTTGACAAGAATTTTCTACTGGTGCAAGAATTTTCTTATTGTTGCTGTGGTTAGGAATTTCCACTAAAATCCTCGACTGTTGTTGTTTTAAGGGCCATAATTTATCCTACTCTCATAGCTCTAAGTGGACTTGTAAAAATGCTATTTCTAGTCAATTTCTGTTCGAACGTAAATATAGAAACTGAAATGTTTTGTTATTCATTGATTCCTATTCTTGCGGTTCCATTACTACCGAATCGTTTTATTTCTCTGAATCTTATCCATTAGTAAGCATATAAGAATTTTGTTATTACTTATAATCCATCCATGAGTAAGCATATAAGAATTTTGTTATTACTCCTCCATGGATTGCATTACTCCTTAATCATATACATGACGTATATAAAAAATATTTATTAGAAGCTTGTCATCAACTATGACAATTAAAAAATTCAAAGAAGGTGATGAGCTCAAGATGTCTAAATCTGAAAAGATTTCCAAAAGAAAGTTAATAAATGTACAACTAGAAAAGCATGGTCATACAAAGTAACACAATGGAGAAAGGATGCATACAAGTTAAACATCATAAAAAATTGTAGTTTTAGTCCAATTGTTGATGTATCTGATCTAATTTTCTATTATGAATCATCAATCAACGCCTTGGATACTTCTACTTTTCCACCTCTAAGTTTCATATCAATAAAATATTTGCACATTTTCCATACAATTATCCTAATCAATTCAAGCGGCTATTACTAATAATGAAATTATATCAACAGCTGAAAAATGAATATCAAAGGTGCCTTGTTAGGTGGAAAAATAAACCTATATGTGACGATTAAATGGACATTACAACAAGATATTAAATAATCCTGGCAAAAAATCTTGAGAGAATATAATTTTAGTCATTTGTTGAAGCCAAACTTTTTCAAGCAAGCAGAATTAATGGGACATCAAAGTCTACAGATGCTACTAATAACATAATACATTTGTATTGCATCATTTTTTTGTTATTTGAGTATTTTATTTAAATTAGATTAGATTAGTCAATTAGAGTTTGCATCTAACCTTAAATAAGCTTTTCACATACCATGATGGATAAAAATCCAAGATATGATGAATGAAACTCATGTGCTTCTCTATAAACAATATATTTTTTATTGAATACACAAGAATTCTATTGTTTCTGTGGTTAAGGATTTAAAAAAATAATAATAAAAGAAATAATTCATCACCTATAAAAAAGTTATGTCAACATTGATACTTTATTAGGTTGAGCTATATCCTACTCCTTCGATTGAACTTTTGGTATTTCCTTTCTTGGTGATTCATATTCATGTGATAATGTGAAAGCTGAATTTTCCTATTATTCAGCGATTCTTATTTATATCATTCAAATATTATTGAAGCCCTTTATTATTTAGAATTACATCCTCAACCATGTGTTCTTATTTTATTAAAATAAGAATATTTCTAAGATATATAAATAATTTATAGTTTGTTAATAATTTCTTGTTGAATGAACAAATCATTGTCTTCCATCTAAGATTTTTTATCAAATGTAAGACTTGAGAAGTAAAATTCCATGTAAGGCTATCTCTATGTACAAGCACGATGCTTACTTGCATGACTTAGTCCCCTTTTTCTATGATATCTCACCAGTCTTCTTATTCTTCTACTTATATTTTTCATTATTGATTGAAATTTTACAAGGATTTTTTTCTGTTGCATGAGAATTTAATTGTGACTATTGGGATCCTCAAATTTATAGTCAATGTCGAGTAGAAGGCCATAAATCTTTTATCATGATAAGGTTTTAGCATTTTTAGATGTACATTGAAGGTAATGAATAAATTTAAAATATTATTAATAATTTATCCTTTGAAATTTATATATTTATGACAATGTTTTCTATATTATTAGTTAAGAACTACATTAGCATGTTGTTAGTGTCAATGACACGCATATATGGAGAAGATACTCATGCATATACGGAGAAGATACATTCAAGAGTTAATCACACCGATCTCCCATTTTAATAATCAATAGTATACATATCTCTCCTGCATTTATTTGAAATTAAACTAAACTCCCATTTCTAAAACTTTAGGTTAACAAATTGGTGACAACAGATATTGTAATATTTAACAATAGGAGAGACAAGTGTACAACAACAACAACATCATCAAGCCTTTGTCCCACTGTGGGGTAAAAATGAAAAAATAAATTGGAGTTAAAATGTGTTGTAATACCTAACAAAAGGGGAGCAAAGTATAATTTCAAAAATACAAGGTATTTGTCATATTGACTATCTATAGGAGATATAAGTGCAATTAAATCTATATATTTGGGATAAAAGGTTATCATGCAATGCCCTTTAAGTTAATAAATTTCATGTGATTATGTAAAGCACTTTGAGTTCAGGTGATTCACTCAATATGACTGAGTAGCATTTGTACCAGAAAAGTCGAAGAAGCATAGCTCAATATGAAATGAGATGCATACTCATCATTATAAGATGATACTCATGATTCATTTTTACACTAACCTTTCTAAGGAATGACATCAGCGAAGAAGGTGGTACACCAGGATTTGATACATCAGCCTTTTTGATATTGACATTATCTGAACCGAGTGATAAACTTGCCTTCTTTAAGGCATCTAGCATTTCATTTGTTGACGATGTATCCTGTAAAGAACAGCATATAGATATTTTAGAAAGGAACTGTTCATACTTACTCATGCAATTCTTAATTCATGTTTAGATTAATTAAGACTTCATTTGGGAAAGCTTTTTTACTGCTTCTTAAAGCAGTTTTCTAGTAAAAAATTTAAATTTTTGTACTAAAAAAGAAGCAGTAAGAAAGCCGTCCCAAACGAAGCCTAAATTTGTTATACTGACAAGTTTAACACAGCCTAGTTAAAGAGTTGAGGAACATTACAACAGAGCTTAGCAGCAGGCCATAAACAATAGTAGAAAAAAAAATAGTTAATAAGTACTAAAAAAAGAACTATGTGAGAAAAAAGTTCAGCAAAACAAAAAGAAAAGAAAAAAAAATAGTTAATAAGTACTAAAAAAATAACTATGTGAGAAAAAAGTTCAGCAAAACAAAAAGAAAATAACACCAGGAAGCTTCACATAGCTATTGAACAAATAGAAGTAGATTGCTCTTAAAATTTAAGAACGACCTTCATTATGCCCAAGGTCCAGAGGAGAGTCATAGTAGTGTCTTGATTGATTAACGCAGTAACATTGAATAAAAATGTATTAAAGCAATGGTGCTAATCTCCAACAAAATAGTAACAGCAAACATAAACTTAGCTTTAACAAGAAGCGGATCAATGCAACTCCCTCACAATGTGGTGTTTCAATAATCCTTGTTTTCTATCATCTTTAAGGTGATTATTAATGTTGATTTTACAATCATCAGACTATTTTGAATATATTTTTGTAATTGATCCATTCCTTTGGAAAATATTAAATACAATCTTTTACAATTCTTTGAAGCCAACCCAAATTTGTTTGGATAAGACTAATAATGATGATGATTGTTTACTATTATTTTATCTTTCATATACAAAGTAACTTGATCATAATTAGATTAACTAAACCAGAAAATTTTGGCAAACCTATGTAAGAGTTTCACGATGCAGAAGTATGGCTTATCAGCAACTACGCACATTAATAGACCATATGATTTACGTTTTCTCTTCCAGTAAGTTATCTTTATCAATACCGTTTAGTTATGGCAAAATTGAAGACCATTCAAAAAAATCGTGCTGAAGAAATATCAGTACCATTCAATTGCTGTTCCAGTTACCCACTATCCATTCAATTACTATTTCAGGTACCAACTAATGATCCAATAAATTACAGATGCTTAATTCCTGACTAAATGGCCCCCCACTCAAGGACCTCAACCATCTTTTCAGTTAGAATTCCATGGCTTTTTATAATTCTTCAACCAGACAAGGGGTGTCAGCGTTACAAAAAATAAAATCAAACTCATACAAGCGCCCCTATGTAGTTCACTTGATAACCAGGACCACAATACTAACCTCCTAACATTTCAACCATGTATTCCTTTCCGCTGTTGGACAATGGAGAAAACATTACATGTCACCTGCTATATATTCATGAGCACAAGCTGTTATACCAGAAAATCCGGATCTCTATGGTCCAATGCTCATGTCCTTGAGAAATTCTTGCAAGATTCCCGTCATTTATCAGATAAGAGAATAGCATGAAAGAAAACCAAAACACAGACCTTCCTCTCAAGCTCAATGTCTATCATCTGCCCTCTTCCCTTCTATCATTTTTTAATACCCGAGCTTTTCATGCTCTTCCCAGCCTTTACTAATTGGAGAAAAATTTTTTGTTTCTTTGTGAAGCCATTTTCACATCTCTATGAATTTTTTTTTCCAATAATTTACATGAGCAGATAAAAAGATAAAACTACTAGACCAAGAAACAAAAAATGCATGACTAATGGAAAAACTTACATGACCTGAGTGCGCAAAAAAAGTTGTTTTGCCTTCACTTAACCCTTTGCCAACAGATCCAATTTCCAAGACCTATTCATACAGAGAAAGATGGCAAACGCTTATGAGGAAATTCGATTAAAAAATATGAATGATGAAAACAGAAACTAGGCCATCAAGTTAAGATGAGAGAATCATAAATTGCAAAAGCACGCAGTCCTATATAGTTAGAATACAGTTCACTATTGCAAGCATGTCTGAGTGGGACTTAAAATAAACAACTTGAAACGTAATAAATGCCATAGTTACATGTGAACTGCTCGCAACATGAAGAGCCGATTTGAATTGTGATTACTAGTTAGAACTGCTGATGAGTTGCGCAGCAGAATCAAAGTGAAGCTTTGTTGATATCTTATTGTTGAGATGGAAAGCCTGGTGTAGAGGAGGAACTGAAGAGGTAAAAAGAAAGAAGGGACTGAGAAGAACCGAGGAAAGGAATACCTCAAGAGGAGAGAAGCAAGGGTAAAAATAAAAGAAAGAAAAAGACTCAATGGCTTGGAGAAAAAGGAAGAAATAATCCTCATGAGAGCACTGAAAGTGATCTTTCTGTACTCCAACATCAATCAACGTACAAAGTAAAATGTGGCACACTGAGTTTTGCATTGAAACTTAAAGCACAAACAAAACATACACTTTAATTAATTGAAGCGCACTTAACATAAGAAATATTACATAGTAACACTATTTAACAAACATCATACAAAACAAAATTATGAAATAATTTTTCGGTATTTGATAGGTACTCCAAGTCACTTCGGCATTTCGAGTTGCCTACACTATGAGATGCAAACCCAGATCTCCAAAGGAAAGAAGAAACTAAAAAAATAGAAAAATAAGGGAATAACTTTCACTACAGCTCTATTCTTCTTCATTTATAGTTTCCAAAGAGAATTACAAAGCTCAATCTACTAATAGATAGTCAGCTACATAATACAGGAATCAATTAATTAACCACCAGTAGACCTTTATAAACAAATTGTTTATTTCTTCTTCTTTTTTTAATTAATTGCTTATTTCATTTGCTTGTCTCATCCTCATCGTCATAACTATTTCATGTTTCTTCATGTGAGCTAGAAATCTGGCATCATTTCGATGTTCTTCTTATCCTTGTTTTTCGACCCTCAAATGAATTTGGTGAGTTCACAACATTATTCCCAACGTCAAAAATGGCCTTGCCATCCCTTTTGCTATAAATAAAGCTTCATGTAACCTAGAGAATAAGAGATTTCGAATAGGTGAAACTTGCATGAAAATTCAAGTTTCCTCCTCAAATGGAAAAAAAAAAGTAAATATTCTTTCCATATTCCAGAGATCTAAAGTAGGCAAATTATAACTAATTTCCTCTTCATTTATTCTTTTTGATGAAAACTCATTCATGCATTACTTCCATATCAAGATTAGCACTATTTATAATATCAGCCCAAGTGTTAATAACACGACCTTGACTATCAACTACATATTGGTTAAAATTGAAACCATTCAGGTTGAACGTCATAGTTCTAATACCCAAAGCAATGAACCGGATACCCACTACTGGACAAGCAGCCAGGAACCCGCAGTTGCATTCAAGTAATGTCCTTTAATTTCACATATTTTGACTTGTACTTAATTTTCTATGAAGAACTACTGAACTCAATCACTTGCCACCATTACTTAACAATTTTCTGTTGAGGTCTATCCCATAAAGGTACTCCAATTGGATCAATGAACGATTCTTAGGTTTCGTCGTAAACCTAATTGGTTACTTCCAATTATATAAATCAATAGTTCATGCAATATTTACATTTCTCTCTTCTTTAATTTTGACCAAAGCTCCTATTCAAGCCCTCTCTCCTCCTCCATCAGCACACCTTTCAAGGCATGTCCCAAACACCCAAGCACAAATCCCAAAGTGGATGACAGCCCCTCCCTCTCCTCTCAGGTAGACTACGAAATCTATCAATACTCCTTGACAAAATCATTTCCTACTAGTTCCAAAAATCTGTGGCACCCAAATTTTATCCTAATTCTAAATCAAGTTGGTATCCGAGCATAGTTTGAACCAGTAGGATATTATTTCAAAAACATTTGATGTCCTTGAAGATATCATCAAAGTTATTGCACTGCGGGTCCATTTGGAGTGGTTGCATATTTTTATAAAAGTGATTCCAAAGCTATTGTGGAAAAATGTTTTTTTTAAGTTGATGTAAGCAATATAAATATTTTCTTTTTCAAGTTAGCCAACAATTTTTTTATAGCCACCCCAAACTATTGGATATGTTGTAAAAAATAATTTTCCATCACAAAAAATTATACAAAATAACAAAAAAGTATTAGAAAAAATATGTGTGTCAGCGGATTGCAAAGAAGATAAAACGTACCCAAAAAGACGCTCAATGAAAGAAATAAATATATTTCCATTACACAAAGTTCAGTTTGCAATTATAAAAAAAAAGAGAAAATTGAATGTTTGACTGCAAATGAGCAAGACAACATACCACGATGTTGCTGTTACGGAAAGCAAGGACACATGCTCAAGGATTTTTGCAACTTATATCCAAATAAGAAATCAAATATGGGGAGAGGAGGGGGTGGAGGGAGATCAGATAGAGAAAGAAAACTACATTGCTATTAACTTGGAAGAAAATTTTGAAGTGAGAGGTGACAAAGGTAGATCCTGCATTAAGCCTAATGTTACATGCACGTGTTAATAAGACGGCTAAGAAGGAACTTTTACATGTCAAGCTTCAGGTAAAATCTACCTTGTCAATGCCATTTTAACCTAGTTGAAGCTCTAGTTGAGAAACTTAAGCTGGTTTCTACTAGACAAAAATCTTATCCTTTAAGTTGATTTCATAAGAGAAAATATTTGTCAGGTCAATAAGCAATGTATTCTTAAGTTTACTTTATCTAGAGGTTCCATTAATGAGATGGTAGGTGAAGTTGTACCACTAGATATTGTCATGTAATATTGGGTTTACCGTATATGAGATATTGGGTTTACCGTATATGAAAGAGTGATGATATCTTCTATAGAAGACAACAAATGTTTCTTGTAATGAGAGGAAAAACATATATATAGTCAATTAGTCTATTGTTCCTAAATAGTCTAGGTGCTACAAGACATTAAAAAATCTTATTCTTTAAGTTGGTTTCATAAGAAAAAGATTTGTCGTGTCACTAAGCAATGTATTCTTAAGTTTACTTCATCTAGAGATTTCATTAATGAGATGGCATGTGAAGTTGTACCATTAGATGTAAGTCATATAATATTTGTTAGTCCGCATATATGATAGAGATGATATCTTCTATACAAGAAAACAAAGGTTTACTCATCAAAGGAGGGAAATCATATAGAGTTAATTGGTCACATGTTCCACGTTTAGAGAAGACGGAAAAGGCAGTCACACTGGAGGATGCTAACAAAGGGATCCATCTTCCTAAAAAAAGCACAAGAAGCACCATCCCACTTGATGATCAACATCAGATAAAGAACATTGATGCACCCCAGCCTTCTCAGAAGCCATAAGTTGGAAGGATGAAAAGAAAGAGAAGATCCATAAAAGAAGAGAAGCTCTCAACCTATTAAAATTTATTGAAAAAAGAACCAAAATGGTCCCTAAACTCTTTAGGAAGGATCAAAATGGTTATCAACTATCTTGAGGTACCATTTGGTCCCTCAACTCTTTAAAATGGGGTTATTTTGGTCCCAACATCCAACATAATGTATGTTGGACTTAATTGTGTTAAAATGAGGAATATTTTAGTAATTTTTTAATTAAACTATTTAAAAGATATAATTTTTAAGTGATAAGAATTTTTCAAAATAAATTTATTAATCATTTGTTTAATAAGAAAAATTAATAGTATGTTTAGTTATAATTTTAAAAATTTTATTCATATTTTATAGATTATGATTGGTAAATATATTTGTGACTAAAATAAATATTTAATTATATTTTTATAAAAACTATAAATTAAAGTTATGGTAATATAATAAATAGTAAATGATAAAATATAACTAAAACTTTTAAAATTATAACTAAAAATACTATTAATTTTTCTTATTAAGAAAATGATTAATATTTTGTTAATTATAATTATTTGAAAACTATATCTAATAAATAGTATAGTCAAAAAACTACTAAAATATATTTGTAACACCATTAAGTACAACATCCATTATTTTGGATGTTAGGATTAAAATGATTTCATTTTAAAGAATTGAGAGACCAAAATGGTCCCTCAAAATAGTTGGAGGCCCTTCCTAAGGAGTTGAGGGACCATTTTGGTCCTTTTCTCAAGATTTATTTAAAGGAGCAAGCAACTTAAAATGGGAGCTGTGATCTAGAAAGTTCTAAAGAAATTTGCAAAATTATCAACAGAATATTAGAATTGCAATTATTGAAAAAGCAGACCAAATTGCAAATTATTAATTTAAATTAAAAAAGAAAGAGAGAGAGAGATGATCAAAATAAAGAAAAGAAAATTCAAATGAAAAGGAATCAAGAAATCTTCCAAGATGCTTTCCACAAAAGCATCCTTTTTTTTTCTAAGGGGATTAACCACCTAAGGAGGAACAGAATATTAGAATTGCAATTATTGAAAAAGCAGACCAAATTGCAAATTATTAATTTAAATTAAGAGAGAGAGAGAGAGAGAGAGAGAGAGAGAGAGAGAGAGAGAGAGAGAGAAAATTCAAATGAAAAGGAATCAAGAAATCTTCCAACATGCTTTCCACAAAAGCATCCTTTTTTTTTAAGGGGGTTAACCACCTAAGGACGAATAATGGAATACTCACTTAACTTTTTCATTTGTATCTTCAATTTGAATTAAAATAGGCATTGAAATAAGGAAAATGTATCTTATTAATACCTAGGGTTTTTCATATCAATTAAAGCTACAGCAGGCCTACATGTAGAGTTTAGACAATAAAAGATTTGGAATGATTGAAGCTTGAATGAAAATATAAGATTCCTCCTCCAAAATCAGATACAATTCTCTACCTCTCCCCTCGCAATTGGCCACCTTCAAGGCACATCCCAAAGTTCTAGTCATGACTCAAGGTGGCCCACCTCCCTCTCCCTCTACCCTAGTAGACTAGAAAATTCACCATAATGTCATAACATAGTTATTTCCTACAATTCCAAAAGCCTTCAGCACCAAACTTTATCCCAATTATGAAACAAATAGTAAGGGTCCGCATCAATGAAGTAGGCATGATTATGTGTATTCATTATGGAGAGCGCATTTTTGCAAGGAGGATAAATAGAAAAGAGCGTAATGTGGATCTCTTACTTTGATCTTTGTGATAAAATCCTTATGTGGTTCCTAGAACAAAAGAGGCTAGTCAAAATTAAGCATCACTTCTTTTAAGAAAACAAACTTTTATATTAGAATAAAACTTCTAAAACCAAAATATCAAAATAGGATTGGTTAATGGTGAGTCGCATCACATTTTATTTTATTTAGACAAATTTTGCTCTTTATCCCCAACATTCCTCTCCTAATTAAAAACTCAAATTCATACATTAAATAGCATCCTATAGGAAAATTTGAGGCAAAGTATGCATAATCAGAAGTTCCATAGCAACGTTTTCAAAATACAAAACTTTGCTTCTAGCCTTTACATGCAAGGATAAAAATGATGCCTCGCTTTTGACTAAGCATGCCCATCCAGCCCTTAAATGTCCGTTTTCTATAACCCTAAATATGCTAAGGTATCTAGAAAGTAAAAATAGATGAATGCAGTATCCGTAGTAGCAACTCAAAAATAAATAAATAAATAAATAAGAAAAAAACCTGTTCAATCATTGATCCGTTGAGTCCCTTTAAGGAATCTGCACCCAATTCTAGTTCAAGCAAAAATCTTCTACTGCCAAGATAACCCCATGCTTCGCCAGTAAAGACCGCAAAAACAAGCTGAATAAATGCAATAGCATAAGGGCAAGGGAACAAGTGAGAAAGCCTAATTACAATATGTTCCAAAACAAAACAATAAAGAGTACAGTCTTTACTGATTATGAATATTAAACGCTCCTTAATTTCATTATCAGATGCCTCGTGCACATTGCTGTTCATCATGAACTTAAATTTTTTGGCCGAGATGCTAGACTGTTTGCTAAAACAAACACATATGATATCATTGTGTGCAAAATACAACTTGGGGACTAATCAATATAAGCGTGTAAGAGCTAGATTTTTACTTTAATTTTAAGATGACAAATATGACAAAATGTAAAAGCTAGATTTTTGTCTATGATGCTTGGTCATGTAGGTAACTAAAATTTGGAAATTGGTATTCAGAA
>NW_021319722.1:532814-563181 GCF_001605985.2 Dendrobium catenatum | reverse complement strand
ACAATAAATATCAATATGTAGATCCTCATTATTCTCTCTATACTTCTCCATCAAACCTCTCAATAAATGTATAGCTCAACATAGTAGGCCTACCTAGCATGATCCAAATTGATTTTGAGAAACATTAGTATCACGATTCATAACCTATGCTCCATAACACTCCCCATTAATTTTAAAGAATACACCATTTAACTTATTCATCCTATAATTTGCACAATCTTGTGCATCACTTTTATTTTTAAAAAATAGAAATCAACACACTCATTCCCACTCATCTGACATTATTTTTATTCTTTAAAATATTATAAAAAGGTTAGTAAGCCAAGAAATTGCTTCATCTCCTTAGCATTTCCACACCTCTTATGGATATAATCACCAAGCGTCCAATAGATTTTCCACCACTTCATTTCTTTAAAAACCTGATCTAACTTTCGTATATACTAATCCGCCGATAAAAACAAAAAATTATTTTATTTTTCATTTAAGGGCTGCTAAGGTCACTAAAAACAATCGCATTCTCATAATATTCATCTGAGAAGTTTAGTAATTTAGAAAAATATCTCATCCACTTTTGTTGAATATCATCTTCTATTAAAATCACTTTTTTATTTTATCCTTAATACACTTCACTTGAACTATATCTTTTTGTACTCTTATCTATTTATTTGGTTAACTTATATATATATCTTTCATCTTCCTTAGTATCTAATCTATTATATAACTCATTGAAAACTAAAATATTGCATCGCATATTACTTTCTTAAACTCTTTTTGAGCCTCTTTATATATTTCTCAATTATCAAAATTTTTACATATAAACAAATTTTTGTAACTCTTCTTATTTTTTATCTTTTCTTGCATATTTAGATTCCACCACAAACTATTTTTATTATTAAGAGTTTTTCCCTTTGATGCTCAAAATACATCTTTTGCAACATTCATAATATCACTAACTACATTTTCATATATAATATTAGCTTCATCATGCAGAGAAAAAATCTTAAGATCTAGTATCTCACTCTCAAAAATATTTTTATTAATATTTTTTAAATGTCCCCATCTAATCCTAGACAACATTTTACTCTATTTTTTATTATCTACCCCTTGAATTTAAAGGCCAAAACTAATAAGCGATGTTTGGTATATAAACTTTCACTTAGAATAACTTTACAATCTTTGCAATCTAAATGATGTATTTTTTTATAAAAAAATAATCAATCTGAGTTTTACAATATCCATTCTTATAAGTTTATTATATCCATTCTTAGAAGTGATGAGATGCTCATCTCTTTTTTTAAATAAGATATTAGCAATTACAAAATCATAAGCTAAAAACATATAAACTAAAGAAAAATCTAATATGATCTTACCACCTTCATTAGTTGCTCCAAACTCATAACCACCATGAATGCTTTTAAAATCATTTACCTCTCCACCAACATGTATATTTAAACCTCCTCCAATAAAATTTTTTTCTTCAAAAGGTATCTTCTATATTAATTCTTCTAAGTCATATTAAACAGCATGACACATGAGCTTTATTCCATAAAGCATATAATAGATTTTCCCCTCTTATGTATAGGGTGACATAAACATCCTCGAGAAAGCAAATTGAACATAATAAGTTAACATAATGCGGAAAAAGATTACAAGATAAAGAGTTATTTTAGTCTCTTGACTATTAAAATTGTTTAATTTAAATCCCTTTTTTTTATTTTTCATTTAAATTAACATAAGAAGCGACAAACATTCGCTTCTTTGCGGGTATTTTAGTAAAAATAGGTATTACATAATCATTGTCTTCCTGTTATAATTCCTACAGAAGGAACTAGAGACCGAATTGTGCGAGGGAGAAAACCTGCAGCTATGAACAAGGCACCGTGCTTCGACTCTTTGCAAGCGAGATGCGAAAGGTCGTGCTGCTGTAAGCGACCGCGAGTGACGCGAGAGGCCGTACGTGAGACACGATGCACTACGAGCCAGATGCGATAAGTGTGCTGCTACAAATGATTGCGAATGATGCGCAGCTGAGCAATCATGATGCGCTTCGCCATCCATAGACAGAGGTGGCGAGCAATGTGAAACATTCACAAAAAGACAAAGATAGGTTTGCTTATCAATTACTTAGAAAAAATTTAGATTTTGTTTTAAAAATATAATTTGTTTCACTAGTTATTCACCCTTATTATTTAATAGATTAAATATATATTCTAATTTATTAAATGAAAATAGAGCAATATTTATAATGTAATCTCACATACACTTATACAACCTAAACTACCCTCATATTTAACTTTGGAGTTAACTCTAATACTTATTTTTAGTCTTTAGTACTTAATTGGATTAATTTTTAATAGTTGAGCGGCTAAATGGGGGCAATACGAAATTCTGGGGCTAAATTGGACATTTATCAATAGTCGGGTGACTATTTTAAGCTTTTACTCTATGTTTTATCAAGTGAAAATGAGGCATTAATTGTTTAAAAATCTCATATATTTTTTAAGCAAATATGGGAATGCCAAATAGAAAATATGTTCTCAGTATAGCGGTAATACTAATTTAGATCTACTTAAGGCTCGAGTATCACTTCTAAAGCAAATATTGAATGAAAAAGAGAAAAAGTGATCACCTGTATCCACCTAATGGTAGACAAGACTGTTTTTTGAGACAGGAAGCTGAGTCACGAGTTTCAGCTTTTGTTGTCTGGTGAATAGTAGTCATATTAGTATCATGTTTTAGCCAAGAAACATTGAGAACATTGCCTTATAAAAAATCACGGTAAGGAACGTGCTACTTACCTGCATGACTAGATCAAATTCTGCAACGGTTGAAGGATATGCTTTGAAATTATTCTCGTTCTTTGTAGCCATCTGATATAATCAAAAGAGTAATTGAAATGAGAAGATAAGTAAAAAAGAAAACCCATCAAATATATACCAACATAATCAAAAAGACAAATGATTATCATTTTTACAAAATATTCCTTGATATACCAAGCATAATAGTCAAAATATATATATCAATGAAATGCAACACACACAAACACTTAAATGCACGCATACAAACACATATCTAAGCACCCTCATTATAGACAGTGTTAACTCACATGCATTTATATTTCTGAAGAAAGAAATAGTTAAAACCCAACAAATAAAGCTCGATGCACAAATTGTTTGTCCTCTTCTAGAAAGTTCAAATCACTATAAAAAAAAAAACGTATGATGCAATGAAATAATGGCCAAATTTTCTCAATCAGATTTATCCTAACAAAGAAGCTATCAATTGTAATCCTAAAGCTAAATATATACAGCTATACAAATTAATTATATAGATTTCTAGCCATAATTAACAAAAGGATAGCTAAAACATATTATTAATACATATCGTGCTGATATCTCCTCTCGAATTGATGCAACTTTATCAAGAAGCATCAATTTTCCCATGAGGAACTCATGTCATCATGACATGGCCTTCGTAAATATAACTACAACATTAAAACTAACGAGCAACTCCACAAAGGAGCCACAAGCACAAACTAAACAAACTTGCGAACATTCTAAAATACATAAATCTCAAACTTAAACTACAACACAATAAAACTAAAGCCAACATCTAACCACCTCAAATATACTCGGTATCCCTAAAAGAAGGCAACCCATAGTTGCTAATCAGATTTCCTAGACGCTGCAACCAATAGTTTAGGGGTGTCAATTTCGGATCACAGGTCGGGTTCGGGTCGAACCCGAAACTGACCCGGAACTATTCGGGTCAACCCGAACCCGACCCGTTTTTAAAAACGGGTCAGTTTCCTGGACCCGAACCTGACCCGCTTCGGGTCCGGGTCAATCCGACCCGACCCGAATGGCCCATTTTCAACAAAAAAAATTGTTAATTTTCGGGTCAAAAACGAGTCAATCTCCTCTTTTCGGGTCAAAACCGGGTCAAAACCGGGTCAAAATCGAGTCAATCTCGGGTTGCCGGGTCAAAATCGAGTTTTCGGGTCAAAATCGTGTCACTTTCGGGTCAATTTCGAGTCAAAGGGTTAACCCGAACCCGACCCGATTTTTGAAATGGGTCGAAATGTTGAACCCGAACCCGACCCGTTTCGGGTTCGGGTTGACCCTAACCTGAAATTTTCGGGTCGGGTTCGAGTCGGGTTTTCGGGTCGTGTCAAATATTGACACCCCTACAATAGTTCGTTAATGTTGGTAGACTAAGATCTATGGTATTCCCCGGATGACAAAACTATGGAATGTTGATCGGGTTTATCTCTATCCAAACGAGACAACTAAACTCAAAATTCCAAAGCTATGCTAAAATGACTCATCCTTAATCGAGAGTGTTCTTATAAGAAATGGGAAGGGTAATTAACTATGAGAGCTAGCATTGATGGAAGTAAGGACCCCATACTTAAACAAAGCTCGATATGAACATTGGGGAAATTTTGGTTAATTAAAAATCAATCTATCTTAAGCAAAATGGAATCCTAAGCCTAGAAGGTGAGGTTCGTGCTTTTAAGCTATTTTTCTTGAGCGAACAATCTTGATAAGATCTTTTGATACATGAGATAAAGATGAATCGTTGTTCATTGAGCAAGACCAAGAAAAAGCTTGATGGAGATGAGATCATCATGGACTCTTCACCGGACCTTCGAGATAGGATGTGAAGATGAAGGCTTAGAGCACTGCTAACAAAAAAGCTCGTTGCATAAACTGCTTGACCTTCTCTAAAGGGCTCTACTCATTACATAGAAAAGAATAATATAAGGCAATGATTGTGTAATCAATTAGATCTATCCTAATAAGAAACTATTAAGAGAAAAAGGTTAAAATAGTCATTGGTATTTGTATAGGTGTATTTTAGTCCCCCGACGACTCAAATATAATCAAATAGTCCATTTGTTAGATTATTTTAGATTACATTTGAGAAATTAAGAGACTATTTTGAATCAAATTTATGAAGTTAACTAAATTGAACATATTAGATAAACTAGCAATAAGACAGCTCCCCATAAATAGTTCAAAGACCATTTTGATGTTCTCAAACAATTAATTATATTCTTAAGAGCTAAATATTAATAGCTATACCAATTGATTAATAGATTTCTAATCATAATTAACAAAATCAATAATTAAGGCGTATTATTAAGACATATCTTTATAAAAAGATGCAGAAACATGATTAAACATAAAATGCACATACCATTATGTGAAAATAAAAAAAGTCCTCACAAAAAGAAGAGACCAATATAACAAAAGATCCATAAGCAACACTCAGTTACCTCTTGCAGCAGTTTAGCGCTCTCATCAGAAAGTAAAAATACTGGAAAATCATAGTGATTCCACATTATACCAGAACCCTGTACGACCAAATATATTATGGTTCGTTCTATGGAAAAATATATCACAATGATCTACATTTTTAATTAAACAACTTACACGAGGGTTCCATTGAAAACTGACATTCGGATATGGAGCAAAGTCAGCTTGTGGGAACTTTTCATCTGGGGAAAACCCTACACATTACATCGATGCTAAGAATCAAGTCATATATTGAGATAAACATAAATTATTAATTGGAATTCCAAAACTGACCTAATGACCTATTTTTGAACCCAGTTGCCTCTACCAAGACACCAGCAATCCTTTGTGCAAATTTTGGATCACTTGAAACTCTGAACAGGCACACATTTGCTTATTATTGAATGGTACTAAATATTTTATGCAAAAAACTATGGAAAATTTAACATAGATATCCAATTTGAAGATCCAGGTTCGGAAGAATATGGTTAAAACAATGGGATGATTTGCAAAACCACTAGAAGAATTTAATTTATTTCAAACCTGCAGATCAACATGATAAGCATTAAGCAATCATACTTAATATGTGAAGCATTCAGCAATCAATATTTCATATGGAATCCTATGCACGCTTAGTCAAAAAAGGTTACTGGATACATTTAAGGCGGCCATCATTTTGGGTTTCTTTTTTTAGAGGACAGAGAAGTTTAGGGAGCTTTTGGCAAATATCTGAGAGCTAAAGAGAGAAAGGGGTTGATCAAAGGAATCAGTGGAAATCTGGTGAAATCTTAATTAGTGTGAATAACTTACTGAAATGAGCCACATGGATCTCCAAAACATAAAAGCCCAATAAATTTCTAGTGGATATCCAATAAACATTGTAATGTATTTCTTTTTTTTTTTTAATTAATCCTAGGCAGGGTAGGATGTGGTTGGGGATGGCAATTTAAGATTAGTCGTGATGCTATGTCCATGACAGTCAAGGATTATTCGAATGTAATTAATTAGCATGTATCTAAAACAATACTAAATTTAATTTAGAGAATTCATGCAGAAAAACTATGCAAATGGGAGTAATGCAAAAACATAAGTTAACAGGATTGGAAATGCAAGGTGTAAAGGGGAAAGTTCTGCAATGCTACTACATGTAACCCTCAGGAATGACAATAAGAAAGCAGATTTAGCTAAAGAATCAAGTAATTTCTTATCTTTCATTCCTGAATGCCACCATTAATATGTGCACAAGATAGGAAACCATAACATTGGCATAGAGCAATTCACATTATACGAACTCATCTCCAGCTGTCATTAGATCAAGTTTCACACACTGTCAACAAGGGAACTACAATTGGTAGACATGAACCATGAGATGCTTCCATCTTTTATCCCAATGGGCATATGGATGCAAAAGGGACTAATGCTCATGGCAGGTGCCTAGGACATTGCATTAGTGTTCATATGCGTCAAATTCCTATAATGGATGCATCAGACAAGCCATAACTGGGTCAACAAAATATTCTACAATCTACACTATCAAATTGATACATTTGCCTTACAGGTATTTTCTTTATTTTTATACATTTCTCAATGATATTTTCTTTTCATTTTCCCTTAAACTTGTTTGTAAGTCTACGGCAAATCCCGCAGGATGGTACATAATTAAACCATGTTGACATCAGAAAATTTTATGAAATCAATATTTACATAGGTGATCCTCGTATTTGACTATTTCTTTGGTCTTTTCCACTAAGCTGCTAATTCTTACAGCAGTAAGTTCAACACCACGCACAACACAAGTCAAATCTAATACCTCAACTTTCCTAACAGGGTCATCGGAAGGCCTCGGTTTAATGTGACCAAACCATCTAAGGCGACTATCTCTAATCTAATCTTCCACTGGAGCTACTCCAACATCTTCACGTATATGCTCATTTCGTATCCTATCTCTAAGGGTAAAGCCACTCATCCACCTAAGCATCCTCATCTCTGCAACACTTAACTTAGTATTATGCTTCTCTTTTAATGGCCAACATTCGGCACCATAAAGTATTGCAGGTCTCACCACCATCTTATAAAATTTTCCCTTAAGTTCGAGGGGGACTTTTCTATCGCACAACAAGCCCGAAGCATTCCTCCACTTCAACCATCCAACTTGAATTCTACTGAAAAAATCCCCATCTATTTCACCATCACTTTGAACAATAAATCCAAGATATCTAAAATGTGTACTCTTATTAATGACTTGTCATCCAAAGTCACAATTCCCTCACTAGGTCTATTGCTACTAATTACACTCCATATATTCAGTTTTACATCTAATCAAGCGAAAACCTTTAGACTCTAAGGTTGACCTCCATAATTCAAGTTTACCTTCAACTCTCTCTCTAGTCTTATCGACAAGAAGAATATTATCAGCAAAAAGCATACACCAAGGCACATCCTCTAACAAATGTCTAGTGAGAACATCCATGACTAAAGCAAAAAGATATGAACTTAAGGCTAATCCTTGATGTAATCCAACCGAAATAGAAAATACTTAATCAAATCACCTTGTGTTTGAACACAAGTAATAGCTCCTGCATACATATCTTTAATGATTTGAATAAAAGCATTATTAACTCCTTTCTTTTCAATAACTCTCCATAGCACTACAACAAAGTAATAAATATAATAAATTAGAACACTACTTAATATTTAATTAATTAATGCACAAGTAATTAGAAAACCTCATAATCTACTCAGTAATTCTAACTAATCAATATTTACGCTAACTAATCTTTTAATTAAACAATCTATTACTAATTAGACTAATTTATTATATTATCCCTAACAAACAATTAATTATATAATTAATCATTAATCGATTAAATTTAATAGCAAAATTATTAACTAATCCCAAACTGTTGAATCAAGATATTTAATTAATTAATCAATTAGCTTATTTAAAATCTATTTTTTAACCAAGTCCTACAAAGGAAAACGAAGGCAGCATTTTCATCCAAAAAAGTGAAAAAAAATTTCAATAAGACAGGCTGTTTTGAACCATTATTCTAATAAAGAGGTTTTTTGGTTTCATAAAGCTGAGTTTATCTAACAACAGTTGGCATGCTCCTTACCAAATACCCGAAAGTAAAACTAATTCTATATTCCTTGTAAGGAATAAGCAGACAAAATTACCCAAGTATGTCAAGCACATGAGAACACAGACTGCTGCACTAGTACTAGAAAAATGAACTTAGTTACAAATCATATCCCAATAAAAATGACTATAACTACATATCCTTCAATTGTCATAGTGAGAAGACATCTCATGCTTAAAGTTAAAAATAGAAAATTCAAGATTCCCTAGTCTACCTAGAAGCCAAGAGGTCAGACTGCATAATCATAAGGCACCTTCAAGAAAGTCGCATACACCAATCATGTAGCAAACCAATTAAATAACATTACAAAATAGTATGAAGTTAGACTTGCGAAGAGCATACGAAATCAAAAACAATTGGCTATTTATGACATTTATGACGCCATATTATATGCCATAGCTACATGGAATTTTAAAAAAAAAATCATGCCTCAAAAGAAAACTTTCCAACTCTTCCAAAGGGACTAGAACTGCAAACGAATGAAACAACAGTTTGTCAATCTTCCCCAATCTGAAAACTGGTGCAACAATCTTTTTCTGGCCTGGATCTGTAAATGTCAATAAGAATATATCAATAGGGAAGAAACATAGTAAAAATTAAGTATTCACTGACACTTCCATTTATATAAATCATATCTATGAATGCTGGAGTTGTGAAACAAGTCAAAACTAATGGAGAGAAATGAGGACTTTGAAATGCTTCCTTGCTCCTTTAATGAACTTGGGCAAACATATCTTCAAGGGATAGATTGTCTTTCTTTTCCCAAACATTCCCCCAACCAATGGCAAGGGCTTATTTAGATATGAGGAATTAAGGTTTTCTTGGATGCAAGCTCCTAGAATTAATTACGGTATGACCTTGTAGGTAGAGAACACTTTTGACTAAGGACATTGCGTATGCAAGAGGTCAACAAACATCAATTGGAAGATGGATAGTTAATTCAATCAAGGTCCCATTGTTCCTTCATTACAATTTTGCTTTAAGATCCTAATTTGCTAAAATCAAAGGGCTTGATGTTATGACAATATCGGGCTTGATTAATAGCCATTGGTTGCCTCATTACAAGCATCCTAAGCAAAACAAGGTGAATTTCATGCTCAGGACAGATTTGTGTCATGAAGACGAATATCGTACAGTTAACATTATCCTGGGGACTAATCCCATATTTTAAGATATGATAAAGCCCTATCGTAAAAGTCTTTGTGTGTTATGCATGGGTTGTCTTGCAAAGGGTCTCTATAAGTAAGGCTCAAGTGTCGTGTTAAAGCATGATTCACTTCATAGAGATACTCCTAGCATTTGATTTATTTAAAAGGCTTAAGACATACCCAAATAAATTGAGTTGTGGGCTTGATGGCATGGAAACTGGTCCAATGGGCTGGAAAGGAATATAAGTATGCTTGATTGAATTGATGGGCTTCGTGGAAAAGCGAACCAACCCAATTGGCTAGATGGAATGGGAACCTTCCTGATTGATTTGATAGGCTTGATGGCATACAAAATTGCCCAGTATACTTGATGGTAAAAAAGCATGCTAAATTTAATTAATGGGCTTGATGGCATGATAAAATTCCTGATGAGCTTGATGACATGGAAATTCATCAATTGATTTGATAGGCTTGATAGCATGAGAGCCTACCTGATGGGTTTTGTTATTATCTAATAATTTAATTTAATTAACTTATGAAAATATTTTTCAACTGATATCTTCAATTATTTAACTTATTAATTATATAAATTTCATTTACTTAATTATTCTAATTGGCTTTAATTATTACTTAATTATATATTATCTAATAAATTTAAAATTAATAATATATCTTATGCAATTATAAATATATACATAAATATATATTTTCTCTCTAATTCTCTGTCCCTCTCTTACTCTCTCTACCTCTTTACCACTACATCTCTATATTTTTTTCTAAACCATGTAATATTTATTAACTTATAAATAAATCAAATTTAAAATTTAGTTATTAATTTATAAAGGTTTAAATAATATTAAAAGATGTTACTATTTCATGTCTTATATCATAGTAGAGATTAAATGTTATTATTTTTTAATGTATATATATAGTTTAATATGTTCATATTATGTAAGAATAGCGATATTATTATTTATAAAATAAACAAGAAAGTAAAATTAGATAAAGATAATAAAAAATTTAAAATCATGTTCAAATAAATACTTATATCAATATTAAATTTAAAAAAAAAATCAAATTTGTTTTTTTTTAATTATTTAAACTAATATTATATTATTATATATATAGCATACATATGGTTTTAAAGGTCTTACCAGGAATTTATTAATTAATATATTCATTCTTACACAACTTAATAATATATTTCAAAATCAATTCTCATATTTAATATCTCCAAATTTAAGAAAAAAATATTAAGTTTATATGAATTTTTTAACTTTATTAATAATTAATATCTTCTATTAAATATAACTTATGATATAAATTAAGATTCACTTATTAATAATAGATTTAAGATCCTGTAATTTAATTTAAATGGAAATTTAAGCTTAAAATAAGTTAAATTTCCTGAACTCTATATATATAATACTTATTTAAATAATATGCTTTCAAATATTACTAATTAATCAAAATGGTTTTAATTATTACTTAATTTTGTATTATCTACTTAATTTTCAAACAATATTAAATCTTATCCAACTATAATTATTTATTTCACTAACTATTTTCATGTATTAAATATCTCTAAACATTTTTTCTATATAAATTAAGTTATAATTCCTTTTCTACGTCAAATTTTTCTCTATAAATTAACTTACTAATATTAATTTTATTTAAATAAATTTTCATTAACTTATAAATACATATATATACACTTAATTATTTAATAACTTTTACTTATAATTAATTTTTCTATTCTCCAATATTTATTTTATTTATTATTATTTTTCATATTACTATATTTCAATACTATATTTTCATTAACTTAATTACATATAGTTTCGTATTAAGCCCGGAGAATATTTTTATCTAACTCTCTGTGTCTCTCTTACTCTCTCTCTACCTCTCTCTCTATCTAAAAGAATATTTTTCTTTCAAAAATTACATGTCTTAAAGGGTTGGCAGAATATTACAATGTCATTTTTAAAGTCTAATGGAACAACACGATGGTTTTATTGTAAACTATACTCTGTTATTTCTACTTAACATATAAATTTTGTATTTTCCAAAACAAAACAAAAAATTTTGCTGAAAAATATAGCATATAGCATAAAGATGTGTAAGAAACGTAGATCATACAGTCTTATTTCTCTTTTTCCAATGAGCTACTTAATTTCACTATTTTGATAAATATACATGAGGGGAAAAAGTGCAAAAATTTGAAATATATGGAAATAACAGCACAATAATCTTAAACAAACAAATTGTAATTCTAACAAATTTATTTCCTTCAACAATATTGGCAAAAAATTTAACATCAATATTTCAACAATATTTGCTCTCAACAACAAAAATTAAACAATATTTGAAACAATATTTCAACAATATACACATATGTTTTGGAATAAAAATACATCAATATTTCACCAATACTAATAAAAACAAATAGCTAGGATTTCTGTATTCCAAAAATAATCGTTACTTGAACATTAAAACAACTAAAAAATTTCTATTAATACTAACCTTATTTGATTCAACCGTAGCCTCAACTTTAAACAGCAAAGCCTTATGTTCTTTATTTGCTGGTATTTAAAGGCAAACTAATGCATTTAAAAAAGAAAAATCTGGTTTTGGCTGGGTGCTTCACGGGCCGAACATGCATGTCACGGGTAACCATGCCCGTGACTTTCTTCCTTCCTTTTCGCCAAATTTTCTAGGGTGGAGGGGTCCTCCATGAAGAAAACGCAAGCTACTATCGCATTTTCATAGAAAACGCAAAGCAGCTTTGCGTTTTGCATGGAAAACACAGAGCCCCATCGCGTTTTCAATACAAAACGCTCTCCTCCTTTGCATTTTGTTTAAAAAATGGGATTCTTGTTCACTTGGATGCTCCTTTTTAAATTTTTTTTTTAATGCTCCTAATCCTAAAACTTTTACCAACTCTGCTGCATTTGAAAATTTTGCCTGGGTTTAATGGAATGGATATCAATCTAATTAATTTGATTGGCTTGATGGCAAGAGTAACCTGCCTAATTGATTTGATGGACTTATATAGCATGGGAGCCTAAGCCAATTAATTTGGTAGCTTGATGGCACGTGAGCTTGATTAATGGGCTTAATGGCATAAAAGCCTGCCCTATTGATTTGAACTACCGAATTTGGGCTTTGTGCATGCCTAATTGGTTTGAAGTGTTAGATTCACATCATTATTATTTCAAGCGTCAAAGTTAGTTTACAGAGTTGAATAGCCTAGTATTGGATCCTGCATCCTTGGAGAAGGCCTAACTGATTTAGTTGACGGGACTTTTATCTTTCCAGAATACCTAGTTGATTTAAATGATAGGCCTTGTACCCTAGGGGAGGCCCAAATAATTTATTTCACTCAATTATTAGCAGGTTTAAAGGCCTTGCACAAATGCAATGTCAAATAACATGATGAAGCCTATCATCAAGCCAATAATACTCGATATGCACTATATCAATTAGTGCACTGCATCCAGCCACCAAGATCCTTGGAAACATGTTCTAGAATTGGAATTAAATGTCCTCTGATATTGAAGGTCTTTATCCTTCAGTTGCTCTATCGATTTGGCTAGTTTATTTTACAAGATGCTTTAAAAGGTTCTGGAGGCAAATGAGCAATTTAGAAGAATTTATCCAAGAGCATTTTCCTTGGAATCTAGGTAACAAACTTGCACCTTGAATTAGGGTTTTTTTGGAATATTGAAAAAATAATTGAAAGTCTTAAATGTCTTTAAATCATTTTTTAAGAATTATTTGGTTAGAAAATATCAGAAATGACCTTTCTTTATTAGATTTAAATGAGAATTTGACTTTAAACAGGTCGCAATGGCAAAAAGAAATTCATGTAGCATGTCATACTTTAAAACTATGGGAGCGAGTTATGGAAAGTAGGTTGCGGCGTGATACAAATGTTTCTCAAAATCAATTTGGATTCATGCCGGGTAGGTCTACTATGGAAACCATACATTTATTGAGAGGTTTGATGGAGAAATATAGAGAGAATAAAGAGGATCTACATATGATATTTATTGATTTAGAAAAAGCATATGATAAAGTTCCAAGAGAAGTGCTATGGAGATTTCTTGAAAGAAATGAGTTAATAATGTTTATATTCAAATCATTAAAGATATGTATGTAAGAGCTATTACTTGTGTTCAAACACAAGGTGGTTTGACCAAGTATTTTCCTATTTCGATTGGATTAAATCAAGGATCAGCCTTAAGCCCATATCTTTTTTGCTTTAGTCATGGATGTTCTCACTAGACATTTGCAAGAGGATATGTACCTTGGGGTATGTTTTTTGCTGATGATACTCTTCTTGTTAATAAGACTAGAGAGGGAGTTGAAGGTAAACTTGAATTATGGAGGTCAAAGGTTTTCGCTTGAGTAGATCTAAAACTAAATATATAGAGTGTAATTTCAGTACCAATAGACCTAGTGAGAGGATTGTGACTTTGGGCGATCAAGTCATTAATACGAGTACACGTTTTAGATATCTTGGATCTATTATTCTGAGTGATGGTGAAATAGATGGGCATATTATCAGCAGAATTCAAGTTGAATGGTTGAAGTGAAGGAATGCATCGAGCTTTTTGTGCGATAGAAAAGTCCCCCTCAAACTTAAGGGAAAATTCTATAAGATGGTGGTGAGACCTGCAATGCTTTATGGTGTCGAATGTTGTCCATTAAAAGAGAAGCATAATACTAAGTTAAGTGTTGCAGAGATAAGAATGCTTAGGTGGATGAGTGGCTTTACCCTTAGAGATAGGATACGAAATTAGCATATACATGAAAAGGTTGGAGTAGCTCCAGTGGAAGATAAGATTAGAGAGAGTCGCCTTAGATGGTTTGGTCACATTAAACGGAGGCCTTCCGATGACCCGGTTAGGAAAGTTGAGGTATTAGATTTGACTTATGTTAAAAAAGATAGAGGTAGACCTAAAAAGACTTAGTTAGAAAATATTAGAAAAGAACTTTCTTTATTAGATTTAAATGAGAATTTGACTTTTAACAGGACAATGGCAAAAAAAGAATTCATGTAGCCGACCCCACGTAGTGGGACAAAGGCTTGATGTTGTTGTTGTTGTTGTAGTAGTAGTATTCTAAAAATAATTGAAAGTGTTAAATGTCTTTAAATCATTTTTTAAGAATTATTTAATTTAACCCGGTAGATGGCCTAATGCCTTGAGATAGTTAAACAGATCATCTCCTTGCAATTTCATAATTTTTTGACCTATCAAGAATCTATATACATTTCAAATTCTTAGGGTATTTTGGTAATTCATAGCCCATGAAGGGTATATGGGCCGAGTTAGAGATTCAACACTCATACTCCAATCATAAAACAAGACTCCCTCAAGTTTAAGAATTTTTTATGTAATAGGAATATTTTATGAATGCTTTGAATAAAGGGGCATTTTAATAATTTCCAATGGTTGAAATGAAGTTTCAAAAAAGTTTATTGACCATCTTGCAATTTCCTGGAATAGAGTTGCAATTATGAAAAGTTGGGTCCAAATTGAAAAAGGGTTACTTTTTTTTACCATCACATATCACTAACTAGTTTTTTTTTTTTTTTTTTAATTCCCTTTTAGTAAGAAATTTGTTCTTAATAAGTTTAATTTGTGGATGGAGGTCTCCAAGTACATTATATAAGTCTAACAGCGTTTTTGTGGAACGCACAAAGAAGCATTATGGCTAATTCTTTGATTTCATGCAAAATTTTAGCAAAGTTTTAAGTCCAATGTTGGAAAATGTGGGTGAGGTAACTAGGTTTTTTTTATTCATTTTAGAAAGAAATTGTTCTTGCTAAGCTTTTTTTGTGGATGGAGGTCTCAAAGTTCTTTATATAAGTCCAATGGCATTTTGTGGAGTGCGCAAAGCAGCATTACGTCTAAATCTTTGATTTCACACAAAATTTTAGCAAAGCTTGTTCGCAAGTTCATACTAGACCAAAGTTCCTTTAAGCCCAATGATGGAAAGCATGTGTGCGAGGTAACTAGGTATTTTTTATTCATTTTAGTAAGAAACTTGTTCTTATATAAAATAAATGAGAGTGACAAAGGTTCTTTCGAGATAGATTGGTGGATTATGATGACATTTGATGAGAGGGACAAAAGTACTTTCAAGATAAGTCTAAAAAAAGCTTATGATTCTCAACTCTTAATAAATGCTATGTTGGAGAAGTCCAATCTTTATCAAAGGATTGTTCAACACTTGCTATGTTGGAGTGAGTTCAACCCTTATCAAAGGTGATAATAGGATGATGTGATACTAACAGGAGTTAGCGAGAAATTAAGAAGAACAATTGTCTAAAATTTTCCAATTATAAAATTATCGTTCACAACAAAGGGATTTAAAAAAAAATCATAGTTTTTAACTTGTTTAGGCAAAAAAGTGCAATTTAGATTAACCAAGACAATTCAATCAAACTCCAAAGACAAGAGTAAAGTTATGGGCGCAATAAAAAAATCCACAATTTAATAATGAAAAGTTTTACCTTGAGGACCTACTCACTCATTCACTCGTGGGGTTAGCGGAAGAAGATGCTCCACACTAGAGAAGAGATCACCACTAGGAAAAAGGAGCCCAAGAACTTCATTATTGGAAAGGTAGCCGGTGACGGATGGATTAGTTGACGTCCCACGATCGCACACGATCCAGTTGGGAGGTGTTCCTCAATTGACGGTGCCAACGTGAAGATGATGCGTTCAATGTAGCTTTCCACAGATTCATCGACGTCCAAGTTGAAATTGAAGAATGGAGATCGAAGAATGTCGATCCAGTCCAGAGGATCCTTTACGAACCCATGATCAACAACCGGGTCGGCCATGCATGATTGTCTAAGAGAGAAAATAGAGAGTGAGAGGGGAAGGGGTCGGGTAGGTTCGGCCAAGCAAAGGGGAAGAAGGGAAAAGAGTTAAATCTGAAAATAATTTTAGATCTAGTGAGTAATTAGAGATTAATTTCTTTGAAATTTGAATTTGAAACAAGTACGAATTAGGAGGGAAAGTGGGGAAGGGATTGAATTAATTAGATACTTAATTTGAGAGATCTAATTAATTAAAAGGGGGGAGAGGGCTATTAAGGTGGGCGGCCAAGGAGAGAGGGGGGAAGGGATTTGGGTATTAATGAGGTGGACCCATGCAATTAAGGGGATTGATGATTTAAATTTGAAATTGATTTTATATTTAAATTAATTGGGAAGGTTTCCTATATTGGAGGATGATCATTTAAGAGAAAATTTGAAATTCAATTTTGAATTTGAATTTAAACTAACTCCTAAATTAATGGGACCAAATTAGGAAAGGTTTTATGTGGACTTGAATTCAAATTTGGAGGGGGAAAATATATGGGGCCGGCGGCTGTAGCAGGGAAGGGGTTCGGCGGGTGGGGTGAACCAGGTGGTTCACCAGCCTGTTGGGCTGTGGTTGGGAGGGGGCAGATGGTGGGGATCAGGATGTGGGAGACCGTCAGTTGGGAAGGTGATGAGAGGGAGGGGATATCAGTTTGGGAGAAGGGGGAAGAGGGGCAGGGATTTGGAGAGGGAAGAAGGGGGGATGACAATAAGAATAAAATAAAGGACTAAGAGCTCAAACATTGTTGGGTTGTTGGGTATTCCGTTGGCCACTCATAGGCCTCACCACTCTCATGAACTCACAAAGAGATCAACAAGAAAACAAGCTAGAATTTCATTCATCAAATCCTCATCCTTTTACAATAAGCCACAATATATAGGCCTAGAGAAATAAAATAACAATGACTCAAATACCCCTTGGGCTACAACTCAAGCAAACTCAAAAGAAAAAGGAACAATCGTAAATAGCAAATCAATAAACTACAATACATAAATGCGTCAAAAATAAAGACTATGAATCGTGGCCATCGATCTACGACTCCTACGCTGATAGACTCGTCAATAACATCTGTCGATGTCCTCATCATTCTCCCCAGATGGGAGAAATCTCGACCCTGTCGAGTGGAGCTCTCGTACAGCTCTAGGAGATCTGAGTCTAAACTCTATAGCTCCTCTCGATCAACCCATGTATCCTCTGTCTCTGATGTTCCTTTCTAGTGAACTAAGTATATTCGCGCCCTCCTTTCGTAGAAATGATCTCATCATCTAGGATTGCTACGATCTTCTTCGCATTGGGTAAATGAGGCAAATTGGAGAGTGGAGGTAGGCTAGGGATCTCACCAGGTGGGATCATATAAGGTTTATTATGAAGTGGAATATTGAGGTTAAACTCAGGTCCCTCGAAGGAAACTAAATCTTCTATATTAAATATAGGATTACTATTAAAACCTTTGGGAAGGTCCAGCACATAAGCATTACTATTTATCTTGGAAATTATCTTAAAAGTTGCAGTGCTTCTAGCATGCAATTTCTTTACGGAACAAGGAGGAAAACGCTCTGGGCAGATCTGTACCATCACAAAGTCTCCAACTTTGAATTCCTTAAATCTTTTCTAGTAATCAGCAATAATTTTATAATTGGTTTTGTTTTGTTCAATTTTCTTTTTAATTTCTTTATGTAACTCCTGAAGATGAGACGCAAATGCATATGCAGACTCTGATGTTCTACCCCTAGGACTCATAAGAATTAAATCAATGGGTTGTCTAGGTTGGTATCCATACACAATCTCAGCAAGACTAAGGCCAGTTGTTCTGTTGACAGAGTTGTTATAGGAAAATTCTATGATAGGAAGCTTAGAGTCCCACTCTCTAATTTGTTCACCTACCAAAGTCCTTAGGAGGTTTTCTAAACTTCTATTAACAACCTTAGTTTGCCCATCAATCTGAGGGTGGACGGCTGTTGAAAACTAGAGTTTTGTGCCCATCTTGTGCCACAAGGTTTTTCAAAAATAGCTTGTAAACTTAATGTTTCTATCGGAAACGATGGTTTTGGGTAGGCCATGAAGTCTAACGACCTCGATCAAAATAAAGCTTAGCGATCCGAGAGGCATCAAAAGTTTTGGAACACAGGAGGAAATGGGCCATTTTTGAGAAACAATTAACAACCACACAAATAGAATCGTGCTTTCTCAGTCTTGGGTAAGCCGATGATGAAATCCATACTCACATCCTGCTAAGGGCAATTAGGTACGGGGAGTGGAGTATAAAGTCTCGTATGCTTTTTGCGTTGTTTAGCAAGCTGACATATGTGACATCTTCTTAAAAGTTTACTATCGTCATGCTTTAGGCTAGGCCAATAGAATCAATTTTCTAACACGGCAATAGTCTTGGATCGTCCAAAGTGGCCAGCTAAATCTCCCGCATGCAATTCCCAGACGAGGCACTCTCGAAGAGACGTTTAAGAAATACAGAGTTTTTGTGCCTTAAATAGATACCCATCCTCTACGAGGAAATCATTGGTAGTACGGTCACTTCCAATGGTCAATAAGTCATAGATTTCATGAAAATCAAGACAACCCTTGTAATCTTCTTCGATACGCTCAAAGCCAATCACTTCAATTCTCATCTCTTGGGTCACCATCACTCGACGACTCAAGGCATCAGCCGCCTTGTTTTCTGACCCGAATTTGTGTCGTATGGTGTAGGCGTAATCCTGTAGGAATTCGACCGAGCAGCCGTGCCGAGCATTTAATTTCTTCTGAGAATTTATGTACCGCAGGGCTTCGTGATCAGAGAAGATGACAAATTCCTGGGGAAGTAGATAGTGTCTCCAGTATCTAAGAGATTAAATGATAGCATAGAATCCCTTGTCATAGGTAGAATACCATTGTCGAATGTCATTTAGCTTTTCACTGAAATATGCTACATGATGTCCTTCTTGGGATAGGACTCCGCCAATGCAAATGTCAGATGCATCACACGTAACCTCAAAAACTTTGGAAAAAACCGATAAACGCATAACGGGTGGTTCTACCATTCTCCTTTTTATTTCTTTAAAAGCTTTGGAAGCAGATATAGTCCATTGAAATTCTCCCTTCTTGAGACAGTCAGTTATAGGGGCCACAATAGTGATATAAATTCCGAATAAACATCCGATAAAAGGTGGCCAGTACATGAAAACTTCAAACGTCTCTGATGTTCGTTGGTTTAGGCCACTCATTAATCGCTTACACTTTCTCAGGGTCGGCTGAAATCCCTTGTGATGATATGATAAATCCGACGAAAGTGACACTATCAGTAAGGAACATACATTTCTTAGGATTTACATACAATTATTCTTTCCTCAAAACCTCACTGACTTGTTTAAGATGATTTAGATGTTGGTCCACCGAACTACTATAAATCAAGATATTATCAAAATAGACTACCACGAATTTTCCTATGAACGGGCGAAGGACTTGGGTCATAACTCTCATGAACGTACTAGAGGCATTGCTAAGGCCAAACGACATAACCATCCATTCGTACAACCCATCCTTAGTTTTAAAAGCTGTCTTCCACTCGTCACCAGGGCGGATCCTAATTTGATGATAACCACTTTTAAGGTCGATTTTTGAGAAAAGGGTTGCTCCCATCATCATATCCAACATGTCGTCTAACCGGGGAATGGGGAAATGATATTTTACAGTAATTTTGTTGATAGCGTGACTATCAACACACATCCTCCAAGATTCATCCTTCTTGGGGGTTAGAAGTGCAGGAACAGCAAGAACTTAGGCTCTCTTTGATAAATCCCTTTTGGAGCAAGTCGTTGACCTGTTCTTTCAACTTGGCATGCTCTTTCGGGTTCATACGACAGTGAGGAAGGTTGGGTAACGATGCTCCCGACACTAAGTCTATAGCATGCTGGATATCCCTCAAGGGGGGGAGTTGATTTGGGAGATCCTCATGGAAGACATCAGTATAGGTTTCAAGGAGGGATTGGGCCTCCTTCGGGATGGGGTCTTCTGACTCCGTACTTGCTTCTCGAGCTACTAGTGCGTACATTGGGGATCCATGACTGAGTTCAACATCGATCTCTTACGCAATCAAAAGGTTTAAACCCTTATTTGGTTTGATAGGGGTAGGCTTAACTTCATCCTTGATAGGTTTTAGGTTGGGAAGGAAGGAGTTTGATCTTTTTACCATTATAGTCAAACACGCAGGTGTTCGTCCTCCCATAGATATAAACGTCATTGTCAAATAATCAAGGGCGGACAAGGATAATTTGACCCACATCCATAGTCAACACATCACACTATATCTTCTCGTGATATCTCACTAACTCCATAGGGATGAGGCTTCTTTTCTTAATCTCCATCGCGGTCGAGTTTATCAAAGCAACCTTATAAGGATTCAGATAAGGTGTGGTTTTCAAGTTCAGTTTAGAGATCATTGTAGAAGAGACAGCGTTAATACAACTTCCACTGTCAATAACGACCTTACAGTTTTTGTCTCCAATTTTGGTGAAGTGTGGAAAATGGAAGTCCTACACCAGTCATCGCTAGGTTTTGGTTGGGACAAAGCACATCTAACAACTTGAAGCTCAACAGAATTTTCTTCGTAGAAGAAGTCTTCCTCGTCTTCAATGTGATGAACTAAATCAGTGTCAGATTCTTCCTCTTCTTCTACAACCTCTTCGATTATGGTGACTTTGTATGGACTAGAACACTGCAAGGCAATGTGTCCATAACCGTGGCACCTATAGCACTTGGTGTCATAAGGGGTTTTGGGAGTGTCATGCTTAGAGGTCTTTCCTTTAAAGTCATGTCAAAGTTGGGTTTGGCCAGCAGTCAGTCGGCAAACCACAGGGCCAGTAGGTTAGGCTTGAGATTGACTGTAAGAAGCTCTAAACATGGGTGGGCGGGAGTCTAGATGTTTAGAATGGGAATGGGTCCTAGACTCTTCAAGGTCAAGCACTAAGCTGCAGGCGGCTTCCAAAGTATCAACTCCTCTAGCGAATAACTCATTTCGAAGGTCTTTCCTAAGGCCAGCTCTAAACATAGAAAGAATTTGAACAGGGGTAGTCGTCTCCTCGCCATTGCAATGAAACATGTAATCATAAAAAGTGGAGATATAATCTTTCACAGGTCTACTTCCCTATGTTAGCCTATTCCATCTATCTAAGAGCTTAGGGTAGTACGACGAAGGGAGATACTTTCGCTTGAGCTCTTGCTTCATGGTTCGCCAGTCGGTGATGGGGTACTCACCTCGAGCTTCGCGCATGTTTTCAAGGTTTGTCCAATACTGGCTAGCTCTACTTGTAAGTTTCATCTCGAAGAACCTAACTTTCCTAGTTTCCAAAATGTTATACCATTTGAAATAGTTATCCATCCCTTTGAGCCAATCCAGAAAGATTTGAGGGTCAAGGGTGCCATCATAGGAGAGGGCATCTATTCGAATGTTCTTAAGCAACTGACGTCGTTATCTCTCCAAGTCGGGTCATGTCCTAACAGTTCCTGGTTGGGTCTATGATGTGGACGGTGAGGGTCTCGAGGAGGTCCGTAGTCAGCCCGAGCTTCTTCGACATAAGGAGAGGCAGGTCTAGAAGGTGTATACATCATAAGAGTTCCTATCCTTTCGATGTTATCTAGCCGCTCATCAGTTTGGCGTCGAAAGTCCGCTAAATCAGTTTGGGTGTTTCTAATTTATTGAGTAGCTGCACCTAATTGACCTAAAATAAGGTCTAAAGTCGTCTAAATTTGATCCGGGTCCATTGGTAGATACTAGGAACCACTTAGGGATGTAAAGAGGTGGGGACAGCACTTAGATGCAATGTCAGACTCACTAAAATGTCACTAAATCATGCAGGAAATTACTGGAAAGCAAGCTACAACAGAGACTTAAGTGATCCAGGGAATTAGGAAGATTGCTAGGTTGAGAACATCACTTAAACATTTAAGAAACTAACCTATTGTTCACTAAATGAGTACAAGAAATGCATGGACAGCAAGCATAACAGAGAATTAAAATAATTTAAATGATGATATGCATGCAATAATAAAGATCATGGATAGACAAACCCCTAAGATGACTTCTAGCACATGTTATGCATGTCAACCATGCTCTGATACTAAGATGATGTGATACAATCAGGAGTTAGTGAGAAATTAAAAAGAACAATTGTCTAAAGCTTTCCAATTATAAAATTATCATTCACAACAAAGGGATTTAAAAAAAAAACGTAGTTTTTAACTTGCTTAGGCAAAGAAGTGCAATTTAAATTAACCAAGACAATTCAATCAAACTCCAAAGACAAGAATAAAGTTATCGGCGCAATAACAAAATTCACAATTTAATAATGAGAGGTTTCACCTTGAGGACCACCTCACTCATTCACTCGTGGGGTTAGCGGAAGAAGATGCTCCACACTAGATAAGAGATCACCACTAGGAAGAAGGAGCCCAAGAACTTCGTTGTTGGAAAGGTAGCCAGCGACGGATGGACTGGTTGACGTCCCACGATCTCCCAAGATCTGGTTGTGAGGTGTTCCTCAATTGACGGTGCCAACGTGAAGATGATGCGTTCAATGTAGCTTTCCACGGAGTCGTCGAAGTCCAAGTTGAAATCGAAGAATGGAGATTTGAGAATGTTGGTCAGGCCCAAAGGATCCTCTACGAACCCATGATCAACATCCAGGTCGGCCATGCATGATTGTCTAAGAGAGAAAATAGAGAGTGAGAGGGGAAGGAGTCGGGTAGGTTCGGCCAAGCAAAGGGGAAGAAGGGAAAAGGGTTAAATCTGAAAATAATTTCAGATCTAGTGAGTAATTAGAGATTAATTTATTTGAATTTTGAATTTGAAACAAGTGGGAATTAGGAGGGAAAGTGGGGAAGGGATTGAATTAATTAGATCCTTAATTTAGGGGATCTAATTAATTAAAAGGGGGGAGGGCGGTTAAGGTGGGCGGCCAAGGAGAGAGGGGTAGAAGGGATTTGGGTATTAATGAGGTGGACCCACGCAATTAAGGGGATTGATGATTTAAATCTGAAATTGATTTCATATCTAAATTAATTGGGAAGGTTTCCTATATTGGAGGATCATTTAAGAGAAAATTTGAAATTCAAATAATTGAATTTGAATTTAAACCAACTCCTAAATTAATGGGACCAAATTAGGAAAGGTTTTATGGTGGACTTGAATTCAAATTTGGAGGGGGAAAACGTATGGGGCCGGCGCCTGTAGCAGGGAAGGGGTCCGGCGGGTGGGGTGAACCAAGCGTTCACCGGCCGGTTTGGTTGTAGTTGGGAGGGAGCAGACGGTGGGGATCAAGATGTGGGAGGCAGTCGGTTGGGAAGGTGATGAAAGGGAGGGGCTATCGGTTTGGGAGAAGGGTGAAGAGGGGCGAGGGTTTGGAGAGGGAAGAAGGGGGGATGACAAATAAGAATAAAATAAAGGACCAATAGCTCATCTGTTGGTGGGTTGTTGGGTATTTCGTTGCCCTCTCCTAGGTCTCACTACTCTCATGAACTCATAAAGAGATCAATAAGAAAACAAGCTAGAATTTCACTCATCAAATCCTCATCCTTTTACAATAACAGAGGCCACAATATATAGGCCTAAAGAAATAAAATAACAATGACTCAAATGCCTCTTGGGCTACAACTCAAGAAAACTCAAAAGAAAGGGTACAATCATAAATAGAAAATAAATAAACTACAATACATAAAGGCGTCAAAAATAAAGACTGTGAATCGTAGTCATCAATCTATGACTCCTACACTATAGACTCGTCGATAACGTCTGTCAATGTCCTCATCATAGGACTATAGGTAAGGTGATGACCATATGAATAAATATGTCAAAACCTCTACAGACATTATATGACATTACTAAGACTATGACAAGTAAGAATCAGAATAGAAAATAAAAGTAAAACAAGTATTTTAATATAGCATCTGACTAGCATAGTGCATTGAATGATTGGACAATAGACAATTATATATAATTCATTGTAAACATTCATGCTTATTGCTCATCATTGTGTCCTTTACATGTTCATTATTAATTATGTCTTAATTCGATGTCTCTTGCAATGAGCTAGCTTATATCTATAGTTATTCATACTCATATCAATTTAAAAGATCAAAATGTATAGTATTCTCTTTTTCATGTATTTTAAACGATGTATTAAAATTGTTTATCCCATATGTCTTAAAATATCACCAAATATTATTATGGTTTTTATTTCAGATAATGAAAAAGAGCTGGATGGGCAATAGTAAGGTGATCGAGTTTTGTCCTTCATCTTAGTGTTTTGATGTAAGTTTTCGGTGCATCAACGAACAAGAATGTGTATGATATAAAGAAAAGACATCTAGCATCTATAAATTATCTATGAAATCTACTTCTTTTGAAGATTTAAATTATAAACATTTCCATATGAATGGCTAACTTAGATATATTGGGCGATTCTGAAAAGATTTTTATGCTGCATGGCAAGCTCGGCAAACTGTTTTTCTGTCCACTCAATCATGCTTGGTGGAGTCCGGATGTGTGTTCGAAGAAAATTTGTCTAATGCATTGTTCGTGTCTACCACATCATGTACTTGCCCGAGAGGGGTCAAAATGTGGCATGACACAATTGATCATATAGATGATATATGACGAGTTAGGTTGATTTGAGCCCAGCTAAATCATCTTAGTTTTGATTAGGTTTCCTTGATTCAGCTCGTAACGTCTCGGATCCTTTTGACTATTTTGACCAAGTTTGTTGGGGGTTAATAAGTAAGTTTTGTTGGAAATTTCAGACCATTTTAGTAAGAAAATAACTCGTGATGCATTTTAGGCCTTCTCTGACTATTGCCACTTTAGGGGTGTCGGAGTGAAGCCCTCTCTAGAATGTTATTTTATCACAATCACTCCTTCAAATTTTTTCTGTCAACAAGAAACATAAATCAAGCTAAGAGCACATTAATTAGAGTAAAGTAAATATTATGTTTCATATTGATTAGCTAACTTCCAATTTTTAAACTTATAGGCCCCAAAACTTTATTGAACTTAAACTTGGTATCTTAGCTAGAAAAAACAATGCAATTAGGTTCTTGCCATTAAAATTATGCTTCTAACTATATAATTTTGCAGCTAAAAAGTTTATTGTCTGATACCTTACATCATAACAAAGATGGATTAAGTTGCCTTCTAGCATGCTAAAACTTGAAGAGCCTCAAATTACTACTAAAAGTGAATCTAATTATAAATGTGACCCAATTTTAAGTAGCTATAATAATTTTCCCTAAATATTAAGATATCTCAAAAACAAATCAACTTAATTATAATGTAAGTAGAGAAAACTATGTTTGCATACTTGAACAACCAATTTCGCCAGAAAGATTCAAAAGTCGAACGCAAGGATATCCTTCTACATTAATGTACATTGCCTTCTCGAGGTCAGGTACTGACTCCAATGTGTTAGTTTCTCCTGGAAATTTCCAGCATAACAAACTTTAGTCCACTTGGCTTTAATATTAGTTTCAGGCAACATAAAAGAGGAAAATTAAAAGGAATAAAACTTCATTATTGTAAATTTCATATAAACCCATTGCATTCAATAAGCCAACAGCATTAATAACCATATGGCAACATCTGGGAATGAAGATATTGTATTTCATAAAATTAAAGTCCTTTGGTAAGCCACAGTAACTCTAGAATGTAGATGGTTCTTTTAGTCCAACACACTCGTCACTCAACAGGAAAAAAGCACAAAAAGATGGATTCTTACAACCACAAAAAGGTCAATCCTTATCTTATAAAGGATAATACACCAGAAAGAATGTTCAAAAATAATTTAAAATCCCAAGTATTAAAGAATTTCTTACATCAAAAATAAAAAATCAAAGTTGATCACGAACAAAACCATCTAATCAACAATATCCATTTTCAATAGCTGCCATAAATTTCAGTAAAAACCAACTCAAGGTGTAAAATCCTATGTTCCTAACCAAGTAATGACCACAAACATTTAGATCTTATTTTGAATTCAAGAGAACAACTGAAAACTAAAAAAAAAAAAGAGAACAACTGAAAACTAAAGTTTTATCGCTCAAGTTTTAAGTATAAGAAAATTAGCCAGATATTCTTCTTCTTAGCTCTAAAGTATCAAACTGAATCTAGAAGCATGAAAATGTACATTAGGGTAAGCTGCCCTTTGAGATTAACTCTAATAAGCCTAAGAATTAATGTTACATATAAATTTTAAAAAGTAGAAATGACTAAGAAAGTCAAAACAGTCATGCAAGTTATAGTGTTATACCCATATATACATCAAATAGATTATAGGAAAAGATGATCAACATCAAGCACGCACCACTAATTATAACTACTAACTTATATATTATTAAGAAAAATAGAGAAACATACTTTCCTTTAGAGAAGCAACCATGCAAGTTGTTTGTAAGCACGAGTAAAAGTTGCATTTTAGCAATTGCTAAAGTTTGTGAGATAAATGGTTCCCTTTATCATTCAAGTATCCAATTCAAATTCCTCCTTCTAGTGTGTGACTTGTATATGAGCTGCTTCTCTAGATAAAGCTAAATGGTTCATAATGTGCAGATAAGAACAAACAGAACAAGTTGAACAGCATCACTGAGAACAAAAATAACAGGAAATACAGAATCAAGTTAAAAGAAAAGCAAGACGGCAATGAAGAAGGGAGGAGCATGAGATTTAGACTGAACAATTAAAGATTCCATCCCCTCAGATCTATAGTATTTTCCCACAACAAATCACCAAATAATCAATATGTCTTTCTAGCTGCTAACAGTGGCAAAGAGTACCGATGCTGTTTTGAGCAACAAAATAAGGTAATGGAAAAAAGAGGAGAACTTAATTGAGGAAGGAGATCATATTCAGTGGCAAAGAAACACTTAACTACTGTATTCACCCCCAACACATCCCTGAGGAACATTCCAAAAAATAAAAAAAAAAAATAAGGGAACAAAAATCAAAATAAGGGAACAAAAATCAATTCTTTTAGAGAATAAATCTTACTCGCAAACTCAAGTATCATTGCACCAGGTCTGCATACCTTAAATTTATAGAAAAATCAAAATCCACCCATGTCAAAACCATGCAATATTGGTGATAGAAACCATGTTATCATCCTTAGATTATTTTCGCTAACTTATATACTTCTACATAAGCCAATACCCAGCATCATATTTTCACCACTTCAAAATGAAGCAAATGGGCACACATATTGGATGCACGAAGTCGAACCTAGTGTTCCTAACCAAGTAATGACCACAAACATTTAGATCTTATTTTGAATTCAAGAGAACAACTGAAAACTAAAAAAAAAAAAGAGAACAACTGAAAACTAAAGTTTTATCGCTCAAGTTTTAAGTATAAGAAAATTAGCCAGATATTCTTCTTCTTAGCTCTAAAGTATCAAACTGAATCTAGAAGCATGAAAATGTACATTAGGGTAAGCTGCCCTTTGAGATTAACTCTAATAAGCCTAAGAATTAATGTTACATATAAATTTTAAAAAGTAGAAATGACTAAGAAAGTCAAAACAGTCATGCAAGTTATAGTGTTATACCCATATATACATCAAATAGATTATAGGAAAAGATGATCAACATCAAGCACGCACCACTAATTATAACTACTAACTTATATATTATTAAGAAAAATAGAGAAACATACTTTCCTTTGGAGAAGCAACCATGCAAGTTGTTTGTAAGCACGAGTAAAAGTTGCATTTTAGCAATTGCTAAAGTTTGTGAGATAAATGGTTCCCTTTATCATTCAAGTATCCAATTCAAATTCCTCCTTCTAGTATGTGACTTGTATATGAGCTGCTTCTCTAGATAAAGCTAAATGGTTCATAATGTGCAGATAAGAACAAACAGAACAAGTTGAACAGCATCACTGAGAACAAAAATAACAGGAAATACATAATCAAGTTAAAAGAAAAGCAAGAAGGGAATGAAGAAGGGAGCATGAGATTTAGAATGAACAATTAAAGATTCCATCCCCTCAGATCTATAGTATTTTCCCACAACAAATCACCAAATAACCAATATGTCTTTCTAGCTGCTAACAGTGGCAAAGAGTACCGATGCTGTTTTGAGCAACAAAATAAGGTAATGGAAACGAGAGGAGAACTTAATTGAGGAAGGAGATCATATTCAGTGGCAAAGAAACACTTAACTACTGTATTCACCCCCAACACATCCCTGAGGAACATTCCAAAAAATAAAAATAAAAATAAGGGAATAAAAATCAATTCTTTTAGAGAATAAATCTTACTTGCAAACTCAAGTATCATTGCACCAGGTCTGCATACCTTAAATTTAGAGAAAAATCAAAATCCACCCACGTCAAAACCATGCAATATTGGTGATAGCAACCATGTTATCATCCTTAGATGATTTTCACTAACTAATATACTTCTACAGAAGCCAATACCCAGCATCATATTTTCACCACTTTCAAAATGAAGCAAATGGGCACACATATTGGATGCACGAACCTAGTTAAAAGTTTTAAATTGGTAGAACTATATTTAAAATGTTGATGAACAATAAATAATAGTTTATTTGTATTATTTTTCATATAATTATTTTGTATGAGTTATTGCTAAATTTGTGTGCACATTTGTATGCAATATCCTTATTCATGCATACGGAGTCATAAAACTTCTGTTCGATTTTGAGTATTTCACTCACTCATCTGTTCCATATCTACTGAGCCTGGGATTACGTCAATCAATCCCAGCATAACTTTAGCTTCCCTAGTAATCACTGATAACAGCAATCAATACAAGAAGTTTATCCAAGAATTGTCCTGTTCCATATTTCCCTTTCTCAAATAATTCTCTAAAACCTTGTCTTCCTGTTTTAAAGCATCTCTTTTCCAATTAGTTCCTCAATATAGACTATCATCGCAATCTAAGATAATAATAGTAACTTTTTGCTTGCAAAAACTTTTTTTTTCAGAATCATGAGCCCATTTGTAGCATTAATTTCAAACACCAATTATCTCGCTCTTCTTAAGAATGACACTACAAAGCACATTCAATGCCACCATCGCACAAGCCTGTAAAAGTCAAACTCTCACCAACAATAGAAAAGCATAAAGATTAATAGCAGGCCGATTGAGAGAAACGAAAAATGAGTAATTACAGAAAAAAAAACTTCAATCATGTTGACATTACTTTTCTTCTCTTCGTTTGGTCAAAAATAAACGAGAATCAGCCAAAACGTTGGACAGAAGAGAAACAACAGGTCAATGAGAGAGGAGAAAGATGAGAGACACACCGGCTACAAGGCAGAAGGAACCAACGACGAGTAAGACGGAAATGATGAAGAGGATGAGCGCTCGATCCAATGGGACCAACATGGGGTAAAACCCTAGGGATCGCAGCAGTGTCGTGCTGGGTTTTGATCTGCAGTCGTCGGGGACTCTTCCTCCTTCCACGGTGAATGTTTTTCGCGGAGGCGCACACCACTTGAAACCTTAGAAGCCATCGCAGCCGTTGAGAAATTCCCTTCAGCTCACATTTCTACGATGGCCGCGTCTTCGCTTTTTTCTTTTTCTTTTTTTTTTTTTATTATGTTAAATGTAAGTTTGAAAAAATCGAACCGGATAATGAATCAATATGAGTGGTTCACGGTTTAATCGGTTCGAATCGGGATCGAACTGAATGATGTAATAAATAAAATTTAGATGACCAAAAAATCATATAATAATATAAATTTTTAATTAAAGAATAAATTGAATTCAAACATTACTAATATCTGTATAATTTTAAATTTAAACATATTAAATCTTTAAATTTAATTTAAATTTAATAATAAATTAGCTTACATATAAATTTATAAATTTAATATAAATTATTATTAATTTATGTTAT
>NW_021319722.1:523716-532672 GCF_001605985.2 Dendrobium catenatum | reverse complement strand
TTCAACGGCAGTTTTGGTCGGTTTGATGCATAAGCGGTTCTTAGCATGAATCGGACCAGCCATAAGACCGATTCAACGTTGAACCAGTCGGTCCGGTTCGGTTTTAAAATATTGGTTAAATGTGTTAAATAAACTTAATCATTTATTTATATTCTTAACTTTTTTTCATGTGGTTTGACAAAATTCCCTTTCTACATAGAAGAAAAAAATATAATTGAGGACTTACATACATAATTAAAATTATCATATTGATATATTTAATATCTAAATTTTTTACTTATTAAACAATCATTTCTTTAATTTCATTCCTATGTGATCAGTTATGAAAGTAGATGATGAAGTCCCAATAGTATCTTGTTTTGAAAAATACATCGAATGACTTAGTGGAATGGGAAGAACCTTCCATGATAAATAAGTGGGAAAGTAATAATAGGTGGTGGCGTAGCATCAACAAGGCGTCAGTGGAGAACGGGCATTTAAGGTGTGTCTCTCATTCACATTATCATTAACCGTCCTCAATAACATATGATGAACTAGGGCCCTAGAGAACTACAATTCAATAGTTCAAAAAAACTAATCGAAGGGGGATCTCTCGACCTTGACAATGAGGTAATTTGTCTTAAATTGGCTTGGCTAACCAATTTTTTCACTATATCTCCAACTTTATATCTGACAAGAGTATTATAATGCCTCTATATGGACATAATTGTTGACATCTACTATATGGACATAATTGTTGACATCTTCATCTATAGAAAAGTAACTTAAATAAGTTAACTTTCAGAAGAGATAATGTAGGTAAAATAAAATATCTCATAATTGGACCATCGTCGATCATGATTCAAAAAATCTTTGAATAATGATTACATCATGATCAAATAATAATTTAAACATGATTGCATCATTGCACTAGGTTTAAATCATGATGGAATCAATGGAATCATGATCATATAGTGGTATAACTATCTTCGATCATAATTCAAACAATATTTAAATCAAGATCAAACCATAATCAAATCATCTTTAATTAATTTGATGTCTAATAATTTATTCAACTTAGGTTTAGAGTGAGAACACCTTATTCAAACCCAAAATAATCAAACACATAGCATCGCTAATCAAAGATGATCAGAGAGATTGTCACATGGAAACTTCATCATAGCCTAAGTATGCACACACTGCAAATTGCCATAAATGAATAAAGTATTGGGAAGAAGAAACATACTGCAGCTGCCATTAATGAATAAAGTATTGGGAAGAAGAAAGGATGAAGAACTCCCATGAATGAAATGTCATGAAATTGTTCAAAGAGAATTTCAACGCTATTTTAAAAAATGGAGGAATTTTCATCATATTTCTCCCATAAACAAATGATGGATACATTTCTATAATTTTAGGCATTATGGGGCATATAAAGATAAATTTTCTAATTTGTATGGATGAAAGCTATATTGCTATATTTTTATTAGAATTTTATCAAATTACTTTTTATATTCAATTATCGACTTCAACTACTTTTTTTTTCATAAATATTTCACTCATGAGGTTTTAGGAATAATAAGTATTCTCTATTTTGTTTAACTTAATTTCATATAAATCTAAGTATAATATCTATCAATTTACTTTTTATGAGATATAGTATTTTCTTGTAATGCTTAAACATCAAAATAAAATTTAATGCAACAAATTCTTCTATTTTTATGAAGAATAAATTCAAATCAAAAATCTAAAATGTCAATTTAAATTATACTATTTGACATTTTGAGAACATTTAAATAGTGGAAATTATAAAATTATGTCACGAAAAAGATAGTTTGTAAGGTAAAATTCCATATGATGAAATTTAATTATATGGAAAATTAAGGAAATTTTGTACTTCTTATCTATCTTAATGTATGTAATTTTAGTAGTAATAGATGTCCTTACTAGACATTTTCAAGAGGATTTACCCTGTTGTATGCTTTTTACTGATGATATGCTTGTTGATAAGACTAGAGAGGAAGTTGAAGGTAAACTTGAATTATGGAGGTCAACTTTAGAGTCTAAAGGTTTTCTTTTGAGTAGATCTAAAATTGAATACATGGAATGTAATTTTAGTAGCAATAGATCTAGCGGAGGGATTGTGACTTTGGGCAATCAAGTCATTAATAAGAGTATATGTTTTAGATATCTTGGGTCTATTGTTCATAGTGATGGTGAAATAGATGGGATATTATTAATAGAATTCAAGTTGGATGGTTGAAGTTGAGGAATGCATCGGGCTTGTCGTGTGTAGAAAATTACACCTCAACTTATGAGAAAAATCTACAAGATGGTGGTGAGATGTGCAATACTTTTTGGTGCAGAATGTTGTCCATTAAAAGAGAAATATAATATTAAATTAAGTGTTGTAGAAATAAAGATGCCTAGGCTGATGAGTGAATTTACTCTTAGAGATAGGATTCAAAAAGCGCATATACGTGAAAAGGTTGGAGTAGTTCTAGTGACAAATAAGATTAGTGGCTTATATTAAGAAAGATAGAGGTAGACCAAAGAAGACTTGGTTAGAAAATATTAGAAATGATCTTTCTTAATTAAATGAGAATTTGGCTTTTACCATGGCACAATGGTGGAAAAGGATTCATGTAGCCGACCCCAGATAATGGGATAAAGGCTTGATGTTGTTGTATCTATCTTAATGTATTATTTGGGACTCATATTCCAACAAAAATTATATTATTTCTAACTTATCCATACACATTATTATATAGCATCTTTTTCTATTTGCTATATTTCTTCCTTTATTATGAGATCTCTTCCTACAATATGGTAAGAAGATCACAACAATACAAAGTTTCAAGGAGTTGAATTGGATTTCAACATCCATAGGTACATATATTTAATGTTTAAATATTATGATCATATGTTAAACATTTTTTAATTATTTATATTGGCTACGATGAAGAATTTTTTTATTAAAATGAGTTAAAGAGGTCATTATGATAGACATAAAAGCAGAACCTACGAGAAAGTGGTTGAAATAGGTTCAAACCAACTTCGAACAAAAGACAACTTAGCTCCAACAAGTCAATCTATTTCTAATCTTGTTTGGATCTAAATTAAACCTTATTTTAACTAGAATCACATTATTTGAATAGTTTAAATATGGTTATAATAATAGTTGAACTTGATTGGGCCATTATTTGAATATGATTTAACCATTGTTCCATCCTATTTTGATATGCATTCAAATGAGGTTCAAACTAGACAATAATATATATATATATATGGTATTTACATGTATGTTATTCTTTCACTTGTAGGTATATCAAACATCAATATTCTTATTTTATATGATAGATAATTGAAAGGCGCTTGCCAAATAAGTTGAACATTTAATAACAAAAGAAGCAAATGTTGATGGTTTTGAGGAGTATTATCCTTGAAGATCTCATAGGATTTTTATACACAATTATAGATACTAATAAAAATTAGTTTTATTAAAATGTCAATTTAAATTATACTATTTGACATTTTGAGAACATTTAAATAGTGGAAATTATAAAATTATGTCACGAAAAAGATAGTTTGTAAGGTAAAATTCCATATGATGAAATTTAATTATATGGAAAATTAAGGAAATTTTGTACTTCTTATCTATCTTAATGTATGTAATTTTAGTAGTAATAGATGTCCTTACTAGACATTTTCAAGAGGATTTACCCTGTTGTATCTATCTTAATGTATTATTTGGGACTCATATTCCAACAAAAATTATATTATTTCTAACTTATCCATACATATTATTGTATAGCATCTTTCTCTATTTGCTATATTTCTTCCTTTATTATGAGATCTCTACCTACAATATGGTAAGAAGATCACAACAATACAAAGTTTCAAGGAGTTGAATTGGATTTCAACATCCATAGGTAAATATATTTAATGTTTAAATATTATGATCATATGTTAACATTTTTTAATTATTTATATTGGCTACGATAAAGAATTCTTTTATTAAAATGAGTTAAAGATGTCATTATGATGGACATATAAAAGCAGAACCTACGAGAAAGTGATTGAAATAGGTTCAAACCAACTTCGAACAAAAGACAACTTAGCTCCAACAAGTCAATCTAGTTCTAATCTTGCTTGGATCTAAATTAAACCTTATTTTAACTAGAATCACATTATTTGAATAGGTTTAAATATGGTTATAATAATAGTTGAACTTGATTGGGTCATTATTTGAATATGATTTAAGCATTGCTCCATCCTATTTTGATATGCATTCAAATGAGGTTCAAACTAGACAATAATATATATATATATATATATATATGGTATTTACATGTATGTTATTCTTTCACTTGTAGGTAAATCAAACATCAATATTCTTATTTTATATGATAGATAATTGAAAGGCACTTGCCAAATAAGTTGAACATTTAATAACAAAAGAAGCAAATGTTGATGGTTTTGAGAAGTATTATCCTTGAATATCTCATAGGTTTTTTATACACAATTATAGATACTAATAAAAATTAGTTTTATTTAAAATTAGAGTTGATGTATAATTTTAGTGGACCAAAATTGATGAGATCAATTCCTCCAAACAAAACAATTATAAAGTGTGGTCGTATGTTTTTTTCATCAAGACATAGGCATTCCTTAATATCATTCTCTTGTCTGTGTGTCAATTGTGAAAAAAATGAATACAACAACAAATTATAAATAAGTTCAATCATATATTTATAAACAAAAAGAATAAGTTCTAGCTGTAAATAAGCATGATGAAATCAATCAATCAAACAACTACTAATGATATACTTTGTATTAATTTAATAAGACAATAATTAAGATAATGATATGATATACTTTGTATTAATTTAATAAGACAATAATTAAGATAATGATAAACAAGATGAAGAGGGTGAAGAATCTATAGATATTTTATAACTAAAGTGTCCATTAGAGATTATAACATCTCAATATGATAAAGGTGAATCGAGTAAATGAGTGAAGTCTTATTTTTCTTTATGTATCCTAGGTTGTAATAACCGTCATCCAGAATTCAAGTAATTAATTGCTTTAAAGTGTTAATTTTTAATTTATTTGATAACTATAAATGTTCTTTAAGTTAGTTAGAGCTTTATTAGAGCGTAAAAGGCTAAAAGTTTTAAGTCAAAAAAGTGAAAATGTGAAGTTTGGATTTAATTTGGGGCTCTTCACTCTGGAAAATAGAAATTTTGGGATTTTAGAGGATTATTCTGGCTAGGTAGCATCCATATCATATGAGAATTAGACTCTATAGTAGCTAGGGAGAATTAAGAAGAGTTTGGGAGTTTTTTTGTAGCACTGCGGCATTGGAAAGGATAGCTTAGCCGCATTCCTGTGATTTAATACTTTTTAAAAATAATAAACATCTAAAGTCACTATCCGTGATCCAATTCGCCCCATCTTGCTAGAGAAGGAAGAAAGGGAGAGGAAGGAAAGAGAAAGAGAAAGAGAAAGATAAGGTTTGGAGTTCAAAATTCAATTTTTGTTCATAACTACTATTAGAAAAATTATCAGGCTCGAGGTTGGCAACTCATACCCCCTTTTTTTTTTAATTCAGAGAAGTAAATTGAAAGTTATGCTTTTAAAATATTTTTCTTAAGTTTTAAAAAAGTTTAACTATGCAACTTTTTATATCTTACTTTATTCTTCATTATGGACGATTCGATTATAAGAATGCAAGTTTTCAATGGTTGGTTTCTTTTTTATTGATTTTTTTTTTATGATTTGGGAAAATAGATACATTTCTGATTGGTAGTAAAGTTAATAACGTATTTTTGTATGTTTTATGTAATCTCTGTAGATTTGGTAAGGTTCTAAGCATTTTGTGTTGGCAAATTTAAAATTGGGGGGTTTTCCTATACAAGGATATGAGATATTGAGATGATTATGTGTACAAGTAAGGATATTATATAATTCTTTGCATAATTTGATTATAATTCAAAAATGTATTTTTGTATGCATCTCATGCATAAAGTTCTGCATTGGAAAGAAAATGCAATGAAAGTTCTTTGATTGGGCCCAAGTTGGAAGCATTTTTTATTGGAAACATTTTGTATTGAAAATATTATATATTGGAAACACTCTGTATTGAACACTCATTGTATTAGAAGTTATTATGTATTAGTTTCTTTCTGCTCTGCACTTGTCTCGAACATGTGATAGATGGCTATGCTCTGCACTTGGGTGACTAAGTGGGAGGTGAAAATTTGAGAGTTATAAGGGGCATCAAGGCATTTGCATTCTTGCATTTATAAGTGTATTTTAAAGTAAACATTTTTTTTATGATCATTGGTTTAAAAACTATTTTTAATATTTAATCGTGGTCTTTTAAGTCTTTTATAATTATGAATTAAATGTTGTGATGGAAATTGAGTTTAACCTATTGAGTTATAGATTCACTCTATTATTGTTATTCAGGCAAAGGTAAAGATATTATTGATTAGGTTCAGTCTGACAGAAAGAAAGCAAGCCTAGTCATTAAGTATTTATGATTTTGGAATTCCATGATATTATATTTTGTTAGACATATTTGGAATATGGATTATTGTATATGATTATTTTGGGAAGTGAAACATATGTTTTATGCACCATGAATGTTTATTTTTATATACTTATAATAATTAGTGGCTTTAGTGTATTTGCATTTTTGGATGCTTAACTTAGTTTGATTAATGAATTATGGTTAAATTTCTCTTTAGTTCTTTGGGCGTCACAGAGTGGTATCAGAGTAGTAGTTGAGAGGAATTTAATTAGCACCAGAGTCTTAGGAGATGAATTGTTAGGAGTGAAAATAGGTGATATCACATTAGAACTAGTATTTTTTTTGTATGTTTGAGTGAAAATAAATGCGGTTGGTATTAAATCTTTGACTAGTTTGAAGCGTTATTGTAATGGATCGGCAAGATCCTGAGGTGATTGATAGGAGAATTTCCAGGGCTACAAAGGTCCATAGTACAACCAAGGTTGTAACATCAGACTCAATGACGCAGTTTACTAGGCTGGTAGTGCAGTTGATGGGGTAAGCTCAGAGCAGGATGTTAGGCGTGAGGGGAGAAAATATAGACCGACTTATGTAGTCATTTTTTTAGATCGAAGCTTCCTCATTTGCAAGGGGATGTAGATCCTCGGGCTGCCGAGGATTGTTTGTTAATGCTAGAAAAATCTTTTGATGGGAAGCAGTGTCCGGATGGTAGGGAAGTCCCTAAAAGAGAAAAGTTTCAGGTTAAAAAATGTTGAGATCTGCTGGGAAGAGTTTGTGGAGACCTTCAGAGACTACTTCATTTTGCCTTCTACGAGGCAGCAGATGCCTGAACAATTCTTGAGGCTAGTCTAGGGAAGCATGTCAATGATGCAGTTATGAGGCGGAGCTCACAACCTTAGCCTTATACAGTCCTCAATATGTCAGTACATTAGAGAAGAAGTGCTATTATTTCCTGAGAGAACTGAGAGGCAGCTTGAGACATCCCTTAGTACCAATAATTTCACATTCGAGACTTTTCTAAATTGGTAGAGCTAGTAAGGCTAGTAGAGAATGATCTGGCAGTAATGCAACATAGATGGGATGCCAGTAGGAGGTTTGGATGGCAGCCCTCCAGTAGTGGATCACTGGAAAGTGGCCTAAGTTTAATGTCATGTATGATTTATATATCAAAGCAGCAATCGTAGTATTCTTATTTATTTGGGCACTAGTCACTCTTTCTTACATGAGTGTATTTTGAGTAATATGGATTTGCCTCTTTTTTAATTATGCTCTGAGTTGTTCGTCATGTTGCCTACGGGGGATTTGGTGTGTGTGAGTAAAATATGTTTGTATGAGTTGAAAATTTTTCATAGGAAGCTAGTAGCTGCTTTGATCATATTAACTTTGAAAGAGCTTATTGTTATAGTTTTAATAGATTGATTTAGCAAGTATCAAGCTCAAATAGATTATAGAAAGAAGAAGGTGAGTTTATAAATAAATGAGGAAATGTTCCATTTTGCCTTGATATACTACGCTGATGTAGAACTTATATATTTTCCAATGAACCTAAACAAAATAGTAAATGATATATTGGATCCCACTAATAACACAAACCATGCTGTATAACTTTAACTCTTACAATTTAACACAAACCTTGCAAAGAACAATGATTCAGTTTTATAAATGTTTTCCTACATTTCTTGAGATACAATGCATAACACAAATTAAGTTCCTAATGCTACTGTAAATCAAGCCATTTTAAATTTTTATAAAAATTTAAAGAGTGCTAATCTTATAATTTGTTGAGTCTTCTCGATCTTATTTGCAATGGAGACTATAAGGCGATATATCACACATCATCTATCGTACTTCAAAAAATAAGTCGATAGCTTTGAGCGTTAATTATTGGATTGCATTCTATTGATCTATAAATCAATTATGTAATCTTTTGAGTTTAAACAAAATGACAAATGATGTATGTAAAAACACCCAAAAAGTGAAGAAGTTTACGATTATTGCTCGTAAGCATGAAAGGAGGTGACAGATTCACTAACATCTGTTATATAATGTCAATTTATTAACAAATGATAGAGATTTGATTCTCACAGATATTTGAATGATCAATTACTGTTCTATTTTGATGGCATTTAAACGCTGATAAAATTTGCTGACATTTAACATCAAACTGTCTAACAAGAAGAATAAAATTTCATTTGAGATGATTTTCTTACTGCTTTTTAAATTATTTTTTTAGTACAAAAATTAAAATTTTTACACTAGAAAACTGTTTTAAGAAGCAGTAAAAAAGTTATCTCAAAGGAAACTTCAAATTGCATTTGGTTACCCGATGATTTTAAAAAGTTTATTTGAAAGAATGGAGGTTTGTAACATATAAGTCAATACTAAAAAGCTTTTGAATACAATACAAGAATGAAGTTCCGTAAAAAAACAGTTTTA
>NW_021319722.1:487231-511731 GCF_001605985.2 Dendrobium catenatum | reverse complement strand
TTTTTTTTTTGCTTTGATCATAAATGTTCTTACTAAACATTTGCAAGAGGATATACGTTACATTGGTTTATGCTTTTTGCTGATGATATTCTTTTTGTTGATAAGACTAAAGAGGGAGTTGAGGGAAAAATTAAATTATGGAGGTCAATCTTAAAGTCTAAAGGTTTTTGTTGAGTAGATCTAAAATTGAATATATATTGAGTGTAATTTCAGTAGTAATAGATCTACTGGTGGGATTGTGACATTGGGTGATCAGGTCATTAAAAAGAGTGCATGTTTTAGATATTTTGAGTCTATTGTTCAAAGTTATGGTGAAATAGACGAGGATATTGCTAGCAGAATTCAAGTTAGATGGTTGAAATGGAGGAATACATCGAGCCTATTGTTTGATAAAAAATACCCCTCAAACTTGAGGAAATATTTCATAAGATGGTCGTGAGACTACAATGCTTTATGGCTCAGAATATTGGCATTAAAACATAAGCATAAAATTAAGTGTTGTAGAAATGAGAATGCTCAGGTGGATAAGTGGCTTTACACTTAGAGACAAAATGTGAAACAAGTATACACATCAAAAGATTGGAGTACCTCCAATAACAAATAAGATTAGGAGTTGTCTTAGATGGTTTGGTCAGATAAAACATTGGCCTTTCAATGACCAAGTTAGGAGAGCATATGTATTAGATCTAACCTGTGTTAATAACGGTATAGGTAGACCTAAAAAGACTTTACTAGAAGTATAAAAAATGACATTTTCTTATTAGATTTACAGGAGATTTTGACTCCTAATAAGACATCATGGAGAAAATTAATTCAAGTAGCCGATCTCATGTAATGGGATAAAGGCTTGAAGTTGTTGTTATTATTGTTGTATATATAAATAAGTTAAGAATTTATTCGTACCTATTTTATTTTCCTTCAACATACTTGCAATGTTCAGTTTCAAGCTATAATAAAGATGCCAATACTTTTCTCGATAATATAGGGCCTTTGGCCATAGTAATTTGTCGAGTGCATCATGTGGCTTTGTTTGGCTGCAACTTGTTTTCATCTATGACACCTTCCTTCGATAGCTAAGTCGACTATTGTGTTTCCTTATTCACTCAAAGTGTTGCTATAATTCGATTGTTTGATCTTCTATTTATGATTAAAACAATGGTAGCAAGGATCTATAATTGCTAGAAATGATATTCTATTAGTGGAAACTTATTGTTTTAACAAAACTTAGGTTGAAACCTTGTTCTTGCTGTAATTTAATTGTGATGAATGAAACTTGCAATATTAGGTTACAACTTAGACGATTTTGAAAAATTACTAATTTTGGGTCTTTTGGGGTATAAATAAGGTCCCCAAGCATCTCAAATTCATCTAATCCCAAACTTGTGTATGCTCTTGGCTATGGGGTTTTCAAGTATTTTGAAAGTTTTAATGGTAACTATTGGGGCGATTTTCCTTGCACCGGCATGAGGCATGGGAATTACAATTGGTGATTCTTTCATTATTCTTCCACCTAAATTTATTTATAATTAATTTATTTGTGTGATTGAAATCTTGTCAAGTCTAATACACATCAGTTTTATTTTTGTGATGTGAATCTTAATTGTTGCAAATTTTGATATTTTTTCTTAGATTTCTAATAGAATTTCATATTTGGGTGACTATTTATCATTTGAAACAAATGAAGTGAGTTTTCTAATTTTACATTAAGGGGTTATTTGATTTGATGAAAAATGAATATGCATTTCAAATGTAGAGGTTTTCAAAATTTTGGTGTCTAGAAAATGCAAAGTAAAATTTTGGTGAATTCCCAATTCACTCTATAGTTCAATTTTTATGAATTCAAAACTATCCCATTTTTTGGCTGAATTTCAAAATACAATGCAAGCTAACTCCACTCTCGCCGTCAGCCACCACATTCCTTTTTAAGCAGATCAATCAGGCCCTAAAAGAAATTAGTTTTTATATAAATTAAAAGTTAGGAAACTATGAATTAATGGTCTTTTGTGTTTTTTTTAATGCATCTCATCCTAGTTTCAACAGTAAACCCAAGACCTTAAAGGGTGCTTCATCATACTCCATCCACGTTCCCCTCGTCACACCAATTAACTAAATTAATCTAGAGAAGTTGTGCTAACAAGAGAACATATACATTCATAGGAATAAACACATAAGCAGTTCTACTCAAAAAGTTAATTTTCATGATGTGCAAAACTATAACCAGCATTTCACTGTAAAGTCTAGAGTAACATAAAGGAAAAAAGAATGCAGAAAACTTTAGTGTTGAAGGAAAATAGAAAATATATCTAAAGCAGAGAAAAATATTAAATAATTTAGAACAAATAGATACCTTAGTGTCAATGTTATCAATGCAGTCAAGAACAAAATCAGGCTTCCCAGATAGAATTTCTTCCTCCGATGATTCATCATACAACCGAACTTTTGCTTCTACTCGACACTCTGGAAATATTGATGAAAAATGTTTTTGGAGGCATATAGCTTTTGGCATCCCAACATCAGCTCTAGTGGCCACAGCATGTCGATTTAGTGATGAGAGTGATACCTTCCCGATATAATCATGCAATGCATTCTTTAGATGTGGAATTGAAAAGGTTTCATATGCTATAAAAATTTAGAACATCATGCATGAGAAAGAAAAAAAGAAGCAGCACAAATCGACAGTTATTACTTCTTCTGTTTTTTTTTTGAAAATGCAATAAGCAACTTTTTATTCACTTACTACTTACAAGAAGATTCCTCCTTTAACAATTCTAGAAAATATGGAGGAACTTTATTCCTAGAGAAATCATCCCAATAAAAGGACGACAAAAGAGCATAGCGCAAAAATCAGCTAACTTATTATAATGTCTCTTAGAGAAAGAGAAAATAAAATGCTTAAAGTTAGAAAGAAAATCTAAATCCTTAGGCTTTAGAAATTCTTCATCAGTCACCGGCTTTCCCAAGGAATTTTGAAAGATTTTGATGACATTATAGTTGTCACCCTCAATCACAAGGCCTTTTACATCAAGCATCCAATCTTGAATATATTCTTTCAATGTCAGAATTGCTAACAACTCCATTTGAGAGCAGTCCCAATGAAGACAATGAATCCCAAAAGCAGCTAAACCAAGGCCTTTACAATCCCTGAAAACTCCTCCTATGCCGGCTTTATTATTAGAGAGTACTGAAACATCTACATTCACCTTGATCCAACCCGGAGGAGGATGCCAAGAAGATTGGGACAGCTTATACAGCTGATTAGCATCCCAGTTATCCCGGATTAAATAAGAGTCAAAAGATGAAACAGCCTGAATAATAGAATTTGTAGCAATGTTAGAACAGCTGTCTTCTGACCCTCCATGAACAAGTTTATTTCTACTTTTCCTGCAAAAGAATACCACTGAGCAAAGTAAATTACCAAGGAACGGATTTGATTCAGCAAAGTTATTCAATAACTGATAGCATTCTACCATAGAATCAAATGCTGGAATAATAAAATGCCAAGCAGCAAGTAGTTCCAATACTCTTCTAACCATATAACATTGTGAAGCCGCATGTTCTACATTTTCCATCCCCTTACATCCTCTCGGACATCCTCCAAACTCAGCTAGCCTCCGATACAACAGAAAACCAAATGTTGGGATTACATTCCTGCATAATCGCCACCAAAACATTTCAATCTTTGGCCTTAGCTTCAGTTTCTTTCTCCAGATCCATGTTTCGTCTTCCCTATCATTTTCAAAATTTTTGTCATATGCAATAGCTGCTATAGATTTACCAGAAATTTTTCTTATACATTCCAACTTGTCTTCATTAACTTCAGAATAAATTGGAATTGAAACTATCACTTCAATCAAATACTGACCAAAATAGATCTTCAACATGTTTGTATCCCATTTTCCATCAGAAATAAAAGCCGAAACATGACAGAATTCTGGATTTAAAACTGTTACAAAAGTTGGCCACTTATCAATGGTCTTATCTAGGATCCAAATATCTTTAAAAGTATCCACAATCATACAATTAAAAATCCTCCACCTCATAATAGGATGCAAGAATTCTGCTCCATTCATAATGATTTTCCAGGTTGAAGAGTAACAGCTTTTGGTAGGTACGTTCCATAAATCATTTTCATATTTGGATCTTAAAACTCTATTGAGAAGAGAGTTAGGATTTTTAATAAAATAAAGAGCAAACTTAAATCTCAAAGGCCCCAATTTATCCACCAGTGATTGTAAACCATAGCCTCCTTTATTCTTCGGTTTACACATGATGTCCCAAGTAACATAGTGCATTCCATAGCTTCCATCCCTTTTATTCCAAAGAAAATCTCTACACATTTTCTCCACTTCATACAAAACTCCCAAAGGAATTAGTGAGTGGTTAGAAAGGTATATAGGTAGTGAGAGGACTGAAGCGTTGATTAAGCTAATTCTACCTGCAAGAGAAATAAATTTAGAACCCCAAAGGTTCATTCTAGCCGCTGTTTTCACAATGAGATTGTTGAAATCTGCTTTGACCAATCTTCTAAGAGCAATCTTCACTCCCAAGTATTCCATCTCATTTACCACTTTCATCTTGAGGATATTGGCAAGAGATCTACAATTCCTCTTTTTGACAGATTTACCAAAAAGTATAGCTGACTTGAGAAGTTTACTTTTTGGCCGGTCCATTTATAATAATTTTTCATAATTTTGTCAACTTTTTTCAAGCATCTTCTATTAGCTCTAGTGAAGATCACAATGTCATCAGCATACATAAGGTGAGAAATCATAGGGGCATTAGGATTAATTTTGACACCAATCCCTTTCCCTCTTCGATCAAATTCTTCAGTCAATAATTGGGAACACAAGATAAATAGGTAAGGAGACAATGGGCATCCTTGTCTAAACCCATAGTTGGCCTCTATCCACTTTGAATTTCTTCCATTGATCATTATAGAATATTTAGGATTAGTAACACATTCCATAATTAGTTTTGAAAATTTATTTGGAAACCCAAACCAATCAAGAACCTTTTCCAATGTAGACCAACACATACTGTCATAAGCCTGTTCCATATCAACTTTGATAGCCACAAATCCTTTCTTCGCTTTAGAATGTCTAAACTTGTTAAACAATTCTTGTGCAAGCAATATTTGATCTGACATTGATCGTCCCTTTATGAAAGCATTTTGCACTTTAGAGATGATTTTGGGAAACAAGAAACTCATTCTGTTTAAGATCATTCTCGCTACAATCTTATAAATGGCATTACACAAGCTTATGGGACGGTAGTTAGAAGGTATCAAAGGAGTTTCAACTTTGGGAATTAATACCACATTAGTCTCTTTCCATCCAGGACATAGAGAACCAGATACAAAAAAATCATTGATTGCTAACCTCATGCTTGATAATTGACCAATAAGACTTAATAAAAGAATAAGTGATACCATCAATACCTGGTGATTTATTGGCTCCCAAATTTGTTATGACTTCCTCCAATTCTTCTTTAGAGAATTCTTTACATAAAAGTTTGCAATCCTCCTCATCCAGCTTCTTAGAAGTGTGCGGCCATCCTTCCAATCTGCAGTTCCTTAATCTCCATTTACTTTTAAAGAAATTGAGAAAAATTTCTTCAATGTTCTGCTGGTCTTCACACCCTAATCCTATTTGAAATTCAAATTAGGACCAATTATTTTTCCCTCCCCTTGCATAAAAACAGAAATAATTTCAGTTTTTGAACTCCCTCTCTCCCTCTCTTCCTACCGCCGGCTCCCCTTGGCATCACCCTAATTAATTTTCCATTAATGTCTTAATTGCATTCAATTGGAATTTCAAACCTCATGTATTTTCCCTCCCAAATCTCTTAGAATTGAAATTAATTTCAGTTCTCAAACAAAGCCCTCCTCCCCTCATCCTTGCTCTACCGCCGGCCTCCCCATCCCCTCTCCAACCCGCCGCGCCTCTCTCCCTCCCATTGGAGAGCCTCTCGCGGAGACCACCCATTCTCACCTTCAAGAATGCATGGAGGAACCCGAGTGGAACTTCAGGTTTGAGTATGACAACCAAGGAAAGGTTGACATCCTCAAATCACCATTCTTCGACGTAGGCTTTGATTTCGATGACACCGTCGAAGAATATTTGGATCGGATTCTACCAACACTAGTGGATTCCATCGACGACCACTTTTCCGTCTACATGTGGATCATTAAAGGTCATCCTCCCGTGCCACCTCCACCTCCGAGCTCCTTCCCCGTGGCGACAATCATTGGCTCCTCCCTCCTCGTGGCAACCTCACTAATAGCTTGGACGATCTTCCGCCGCTCAACCTAGTTCGTAGGAAAGAGAGAAGATGTCTCAAGGTGAACAACTCCTTATTAATTGTTGGATTTAATTCACTAGCTTTTAACTTTACTTTTTTCTTTGCATTGGCTTAAATCGCTCGGTCAATTTTCATTGTAATTCTTTAACCTAAGCAAAGTGGAACTCTACGAATTCTTGTAACCAATTTTAATGTGAAGCGTGACTTTATAAACGGTTAAGCTCTTACTTAATTTCCTTTTCTTTAATCATGTGTAACTCAATTCATGCATCACATCAGATAACTTCCACAGTATTCACCTTCATACTATCTTCTAACACCTTTCCTGCCATACCAACTGAGTTATCTGCCTCTTTTGTGTTTACATTATCCATCCTCTGCTTGCTGGTAATTCTCTGAGCAGGGAACTTATTACTAGTTCCTCTATATCCTCTATTGTTTTTATTATAATTAACAAGGATCCATGGACGATATGTAGAGTTTCTGTTCATCCCCTTCATACCTTGGATATCTACCTTATCTTTGGTACCTTCAGTCACCTGATCTTTGAGCAATGGTTTAGACTTCTTGCATTCCATCTTCACATGCCCAATCATACCACAATCAAAGCAAAATGACGAGATTTTTTCGTATTCAACATTTTGAAAAAATCTTCCCGCCATACTATCCACCCAAACTCCTAATGGAAGAGGTTTATCCAACTTCACACGAACACAGATTCTCGCAAATTCCCTTCTTCCCCATTGAAACATATTACCATCAAGCATCATTGGAACTCCTACCATAGAGGCTATCCTTGCCACATTTACCTTGTCCCAACATTGCAAAGGCAATTGAGGTAGTCTAATCCAGACTGGGGAGGTTAGACCCTTCAATGATGATGGAGAAAAACCAGGGGTCCATTTTTCCATACCAACAATATGGCCATTGACAAACCAAGGGCCTCCTGATATAATTTCCTCAAAAGCTTCTTCTCTTTTGAATGAGCATAAAAACCACCCCATACCTAAGGAAGTGAAATGGAATTGACCATATTGAGCCCATTGCCTCCTCAATTCCCAAGCCACTATATGAGGAGGGATGTCCTTTCCAAAGATTTTTGCTACCAGTGAGTTGTGAAGGATTTTAGCATTTTCATCCTCAATAGCTTCATCCAATTTTACAGCCATACCGTCTTCTGATAAGAAACTATCAGTTTCATTAAAACTCAATTTAATATGAACTTTTTTCCTCCACGGGTTTAACTTATTCCCATCTTCCATAAGCAAGTTATCAAACATCTGACCTGCAACTTCTCACTCTTCTAAAACAGAGTCAATTCTATCTACCTTTGGAATTTCATCAACCGAATTACGAAAATTAATGTTAGCAAATGACTTGGAATTCGCATTTATCTTATTGCCAACAGCAGGGATTGCATTTGAATTGCCGAATCTACTAACGATAAGATTCATACTCGAAGCTGAAGCTTCATTGTCATTATATTTTAATGGAGATAATACAGCAGATTTCTTCAGACTCGGTGTTTTACAGTCAGCTACGGTCGAAACAGACTTACCTTTACCTTCAACGAATAATTTCTTTTCAGCAACTGGAATAACACCTTCATTAATGATAAGAGCTCCTGAAGATCTCCTTCTAGCCATCTCTTCATTTCTTCCAATCAGACCACCATCATTAATTACCGAATCCCCTACCACTTGAGCGATCTTACGTTTATCTTCTTCATGAGTTGCCTCATCCATCACGTCCGACAGCCGGCGGAGTTCCGCCGCCATCCTCAATCAGCTGCACTGATTACGGGATAAACTGGGAATGGTGGAAATTTTGAAAAAAAAACGAGTCTTTCTCTCTCTAAAAAACGAGTCTTACTCTAGAAAACGACAGTTATTACTTCACATTAGATGTATCAGCAGCAAATGATAATGCATAACCCATTCACAGGTTTGTTTGACTAGATCAAGATGTCCACAAGCGGTGTAAGAGGATGATGTCTTTAATAGTTCCTTATTTGTTAGGATAATAATAAGCGGCCATCAAAGTTACTTTTCCCTTTGAAACAATATATGAAAAAGAAAATTAAAAAAACCAGGACAATCTCATTAACAAAGTTTTCTGGTCCGTCCCGAGCATGAAGAATAAAATATGAAATATGGAAATTGTAGCATACTTGTCTCAGTTTTTTTCCAATATTACTAAGAAAAGATCACAACATAGGCCCGTTGTCCATGAAGGAAATGATCTCTTTAATTAATCATATAGCAAGCTGCAGGAGGGTACTGAGTAAAGCAGCGGAATAATTAAGGGAAAAGAAAAAGGTAAAGAGATTTGATAGAAAGATGGAGGTACAAACATTGATAAGAAATATGAAAGAATTCGACACTTTAATGCCATCCCTCAAAATGTTACAACAAATGAGATTCGACAACTTGTTTGGGAGAAATTCCCTTTATGGAAAAAGAACCAATTTACTCTTCAGTGCAGTTTTCAAGAATCACCTCTGACTGATCGATGTCATTCTCCAGCATCCTATTCCAGTTGTGTTTAAGTCGCCTGCAACTAATCCCATGATGGAATCTTAATCCTTTGGCCACTATATGATCATCATCTATATTCAACAAGCTTCTAATGCAGTTCTTTGTCAGGATTCCCTACAGCTCTTAAGAAAAAAACTCACACATGATTCTGCTCTCTTTCTAGTTGAACTATTCATTCTCTTTCTTGTTAAACTATTCATACTCCTACCAACCTAACAATGTTTTTCATTGAGTATGTATTGTCAATTGAAATTTGAAAGATCAACAAAGGGCTCCTATCTTTTTGGGATTCACCAAAATGAGAGAGATGTTCAAGAGGTATTTTTCAAATGTTCTCGTTAGAGGCTCGTAAATCTTTGGAGCGAATATTGAATTACTAAGAGGTAATTTTTTGTAGGTCTAGGCGTGGGCCTTTCTAATTCTCACTTACGTGAAAGACAATCCGCTCTTATGCTGACCTTGATTATTATGTAGAAGCACAAATTACTACCACCAAGGCCGTCAGGGCACATCGAAAACAATTCGAATAATCCTCCAACAAACATATGAATACTCAATATTTTATGCTAACATCCTAATGAAGAAAGAATGAGTATTCAAGGGATCAAAGAGATCCTTCCCACCAAATTTAGCATGTCATATGATTACACTCCATTGAACACAGCCAAAATTAATTTTCTAATGAAAATATTCAAATTTTGAATATCTAAAATGGCCAAGACCATAAAAAAATCCAAGTGGTAGATATCAATCACAATATTATTATTTCCACCGTCCAAGAATACATTCAACCAAAAGATATATTTACCTAAAATAAGATATTTAACATTTAGTTTGCCAGCCACACTGGTAATTATTTACAAGAGCAATATGTGGATCATTATTAGCCTCAAAATAAATAAGACCAGAAGAGTCATGGTAATAAAATTATTAAAATTATTGAACAAGAGTGTCATCATAATTAATTTGCTCTCATACACAAGATGATCTTATAGCTGAAGCAATCCAAAGAAGTTGGGCCCTTCATCTTATTAGAAGTTTTTTAAAAACTTTACAACCCCTAGAAGGTATGCCTATGAGATAGCATTGACGAAAAACTAGTAGTAAGCATGGTCCTCACTAGAAAGATCAAATGAGAGCAAGTGGTTGATAGAGTTTCCACTCAAAGCCCCTGGAAGATAAGCCCATGAGATAATCTTGATAGAAAGTTAGTATGAGAACAAATAATTGATAGGCTCTCCATTCATCTAAAAATTTAAAAAGTCATAAATATCAAAAGATGCATGTTATTCAAAAAGTCCCAAAAAGTATAAACCTCAGAAGATACAGATTTTTATAAAAATCTCATAAAACATATGTCTCAAAAGATTTAAGTACATCAAATCTTAAAAGGTGTAAGATTCTAAAGGTACAGGCACTCTGAAAATCTCAAAAAAGAAAAACATTAAAAATACAGGCACATCAAAATCTCAAAATATACAAAATTTTCAAAAGATCTCAGAAGATGCCTTACATGGTATATAATTTTCAAAAACTTTAGAAAGCATAAGTCACAAAAGATATACTGTCTATTCATCAAGAGATACCAAAGACATAAGTTGATTTTGAAGCCTTTAAAAAAATCATAATATTGGATAAATCTTTAGAGATCAAGGCTGCTATATTCGAATTGAGGGGCAATATCTTCTTATTTCTAACCCATTGACTCAATTATGATATGTTGGATTTCTCACAGAATATAAAGATTTTAAATACATCTCAAAGATATTTAGAGGGGGCTTAGTCTCCTCTTGAGGAGCATGCCCTTAAAAATTAGTTTTCTACCCATGGTTCATCCCACACTTCTTCCTCATCTGTTAGAGTTGATCATTCATTATCATAGAGAAGTGAAGGATATGATTCAAAGAAAAGAAAATGAGTTGCCAGTAGTGCTTTAGAGAAGGCTTTTAACATGCAGCAGCGAGAGGAATTGGATGGTGAAATTGCAAGGATGTTTTTTTCAGCTGTATTTCCTTTCAACCTTGCAAGAAATCCTAATTACAAAAATGCATTCACTTTTGCATATAATAACAACCTTGCAGATTATGTTCCACATGGCTATAATGTATTAAGATCAAAATTATTGGAAAAGGAAAGAGCACATATTGAAACATTGCTTGAACCAACAAAAGGCGTGTGGAAAGAAAAAGGAGTCATTTCAATGTGTGGTGGTTGGACCGATCCTCAAAGAAGACCACTCATTAATTTCATAGCCGTTACAGAGAATTGTCCAATATTTATTAAAGCTGTGAATTATGAAGGAGAATACAAGGATAAATATTTCATTGCCAATTTGATTAAAGAGGTGATAGTCATTTTTGGGCCTTCAAATATTGTACAGGTTATAACAGATAATGCACTAGTGTGTAGAGCTGCAGGATTGTTGGTGGAGCAAATTTATCCTCATATATTCTGGACTCCATGTGTTGTGCACACTTTAAATCTTGCTCTAAAAAATATTTGTGCAGCAAAGAATACAGAAGCAAATGAAATCATCTATGATGAATGTCATTGGAAAACACTGATAGCAGATGATACTATTTTCATTAGAAATTTCATTATGAACCACTCAATGAGACTTTCAATGTTTAATGATTTCTCACATTTAAGAATATTAGCTGTTGCTGAAACTCGTTTTGTCTCTGTAATAATCATGTTGAGAAGATTCAAACAAATAAAAAATGCTCTTCAATCTATTGTGATTAGTGAGAAGTGGTCTTGCTATCGAGAGATGATGTTGGGAAGGCAAGGTATGTGAAAGAAAAAAGTTTAGATGATTTCTGGTGGGATGATGTAGATTACATTTTGGCTTTCACTGGTCCAATTTATGATATGTTGAGAGAGGCTGACACAGATAAATCATGCTTACATTTGATTTATGAGATGTGAAACTCTATGTTAAAAAAATTGAAAGATATTATATACAGACATGAAAGAAAGTCACATAATGAAGGCTCAAAATATTGGAGCATTGTCTATACCATTCTTGAGGATAGGTGGACCAAAAGCAACACACCTCTGCATTGTTTGTCCCATTCATTAAATTAAAGGTACATTCGTATTCATCTTTTAAATGAATTTTAAATTTCTTGATAAATAAACAAATAATTTTATATGATTTGTATTATTTTAAGGTATTCAAGTAAAGAATGACTTCAAGAAGACCCTCAACGTATCTCATCACAAAAAGATTTAGAAGTGTCAAATATGAGAAAGATATACTTGAAACAATATTTTCCAAATGAGGAGAGAAGAAAAATTAATATAGAACTTGCAAAGTTCTTTGGATAATTAGAGGATTTTGGTGATTAAGAATTTTTGGTTGATAGATGAAGGATGGATCCAAAAATGTGGTGGTTGATTTATAGAGCTTCAACACCGCTTCTTCAAACCATAGCAACAAAACTTATTAGTCAAGTATCATCATCTTCTTGTTGTGAGAGAAATTGGAGCACATATTCATTTATTCAATCAATGAAGAGGAATAAAATAAATTCACAACGGGCTAAAGATTTAGTTTATGTGCATACAAATCTTCGTCTTCTATCAAGAAAAACCCCACTTTATATGACAGGTGATAACAAGATATGGGATGTTACTGGATATGGATTTGAGTGCCTTAATGATATGGGATTATTGAAGGTTGCAAATCTTTCTCTAGATGAACCAGAGTTGGAAGCAATGATATTCAATGATGATGATATTGAAGGCCAAAGACCAACCTCTGAATCTAATTATATCATTCCCTCTATTGAGTAGTTGGACTTTCATGTTGTACTAAATGATTTTTTGCTTATATTTTTGTGGTTGTACTAGATATTTTGTAGTAACATCTTTATGTTATAAGCTAAACAAGTTATCATGACTTTGATTTATTATTGCTTGTCATTTTTAATATAATATTACCTTAATTTTTATATATTATATTAAAAAATTATTATGTTGTGTCCACGCCGCACACGTGTCATATATTTTTAAAAAATGTCATGTCCCGTGTCCGTGTCATGTCCGTGTCGCCGTGTCCATGTCGGTGCATCATAGATACAACTCAAAAGGAAATATCTAAACAATCCCTACATTCAGTTTCCCTCCTAAATTCACCAAAAAATCCTTCCTAAATTGCTCTTTGAAGAGTGGATGGTCGGCTCCTACATACAGGAGGCAGAGAATTCCGCCCCTTGTCACGTGAGCCGGTCCACACGGGACCGACTGGACCGATCCAACTGACTGGTCTAACAATACTCTACTCCCAAAAATCCACCTTGTCTACAAGGTGGAAAGACGACACCCTCCTCCATTTCCTTCTTCATCACAAACAGTAAAAACCTGAAGAGTTCGGTCCTTACAAATATGCCCTGGTGTACACCTCTCATCACATCTAAAACAAAGTCCCTTCGCCCTCTTTCATGTAATTTCGTCTCTGTGAGCTTCTTGAAGTTGTCACCAGATCTTCCTCCTGCAGTCTTTTCCTTCGAAGTCCCCCTAAGAGTATCCGGTGTTGGCTCCTTGGATATCAATAAGGTGGTGGTCATCTTGTACATGCCTCTTGAGTTGTTGCCTCCTGTCTCTCTTTCAAGGTGCCTCTGATCCTCTACCAATTGAGCTAGCTCCATAGCCTCTCCCAAGTCACGAGGCCTCATTATTATAACCGCTATTTGGATCTATGGTGTCAATCCCTTTATAAAGTTCCCCTCTAGCATTGTCTCAGAATGGCAGTCCAATCGACTGGCAAGGTACTCGAACATCTCCTGGTACTCTATCACTGAACCATCCTATGCCAAGGCGAAGAACTGCTTGTAAAAGTCTCCACCCCTGCCGGTTCGAAAATGTTCTATTAAACAATCCTTGAACTCCCTCCAACTCCATGTGGGTCGTCACATGTCCCTCCACTAGTACCAAGCCAAAGCTTTCCCTTCCAAACATAGGCTTGCTGCCATCAATCTCTCCTCTGTCAACCCATTGACGACAAAATATCTTTCAACCTTATAGATCCACCTGTGCGCATCATCCACCTCAAAGATTGGCATATTCAATTTCTCACCCTCGGATCGCCTCTGTTCCCTCTGTTTCCTCCATACTTTCCCATTCCCCAAGGGGGTGGTTTCCCCCAAGTGTCCTAATCATCCCTTCTACGTTCATACCCAAGCATTTCATCAAATTCCTACCTGCTCCTTTCAAATTCAACACCCCTTAGATCATCACAAACTCCTCTTTCCAATTCAACCCTCCTTTGGTCAAAATTCCCTCTTTCCCTCTCAAATTCAGCACCTTCCACTCATGTCCAACCCCCTCACGCTTCCCCCACATACCCTCTACAGACTCCTTACTAAGAATAGGTCCTCCTAGGGGAGGCCTTTTTTCTGTTCCCTCCAAAATCTCCACCTCTTGATCTTCCTTTTGTCTGATTGACTTTGGATTTTCCCCACTTCCGTGGCTGTCGGCGCCTTCCCTCACCTCCGACGGCGATATTTTGGTTAGTCCCTAGAGCACTTTCTTCAACATCTCCTCCAAGATGGAAAAATTCAAATCAAACTTATCATGGATGGCCAAAACATCTTTTTTAAAATCTGAGACTTGAGTCTGGAAATCTGAAATTTTAGATTTCATTTGTCCAAATCTCCACTTCGATGCATTCCTCCAACGCATCCATTTTTTTGGCCGCCATTGATGCTCAAATTTTTGTAGAAATAAAAATCTGGACTTCAACCTTAAAAAACAGCAACTTCTTCGAAATCCTAAGAACAACCACTTAAATTCACCAAAACAGCCCACTGAAAGTCCCAAAAATAGCTTTGATATCAATTTGATAGGAAACAATTTAAGATTTCAAGTAAATCTTATCAATTTCAGAAAAACAATGAGAAAACTCTTCCAAACTTCAAAGGAAATATAAGAAAAACAAGAATTTTATTGTGATTTTCAAACTAACGGAAGAAAAATAACAAGATATAATTGATTCTCAATTCAAGAGGAGGAACGATCTCTCCCAAATCTCTAGACACCGCTAGAGCCCAAGGAAAACCTAAGAGATCTCAAATTTTAGCCAAATTCAAGATGCCCTAACCCTAGGAAAAACGAACTATTTAATGCATACAATTCAAAAGGAAATCTCTAAACAATCCCTACATTCAATTTCCCTCCTAAACTCCTCCAAAAAATCTTCCTAAATTGCTCCTTGAAGAGTGGGTGGTCGGCTCTTGCGTACAGGATGTGGAGAATTCCGCCCCTTTTCGCGTGAGCCGGTCCACACGGGACCGGCTAGACCGGTCTAACAAATTTCTCTTTAAATCAAGCATTTGTGGATTGAATCTTGATTCTATGTGCATGACTAGATTTGCAATAGAAAATTCTATACCCTGGTTCATCTTACGTAGGAATGAGATTTGATCATGCCAAAAAATATCATAAAATTAGAAGCAAGGGACAAGCAAAGGAAAGAGCATGTCTTAATTAAGAAAGATCAAATTCTTATGAGGTCAATAAGATCCAATCCGCCATTTCTTCAATAATCGATAGAAAATTTGTTTACGTTGAAGGATTGATTTTAAAAAAAAAGGGAAGACAAATGGAACAAAAATAGTTACTGAAAGAGCATTTAGTTTAGAATCTAGTGATCAATTGCACGAAGAGAAAACTCATATGTTCTATTAAAAAATCATAACAATAGGGTTTTTTGCTAGGGTTTTTTTTCGCCCTAGCCGATTTTTTTGCTCCTGACTCCTGCTTCCCGCTCTCTTCTCCCGGCAAGGCCGGGAGATCCCCCCACCTCCGATGGCTAACCTCTCTTCTCCTGAGGAGTTCCCACCTCTCTCTTCTAAGAGTATTTTGCCTCTCCCTGCGACTACTCTGACCTACAGAAATATTGTCGCAACTCCGAGATCTGGTAAGGCTTTTGTGCTTTCTTCTTCCTCTCCGCCAGAAGATCCTTTGGATTTTAACGAAGCACATGTACAAGTCGCGAAGGAGGAATGGGGCTTGTCGTTGATTGGTTACTCCATAGGTAGGCGGCCCTTCTACGAATCACTACTTTCTGCCATCCGTAAGGTATGGAAACTCAAAGGTACGATGAAATTGCTCTCCCTAAGCGATGGTTTTTTTATGCTGAAATTTTCGTCGCATGAAGATTACGACATGGCCTTGGCTGGCGGTGTGTGGTTTTTTTTGGGGAAGCCGTTTGTACTACAAAAATGGGTCCCTAATTTTAAGCCAGTTAGAGAAGAATTCACTTCAGTTCCTATATGGTTTAAAATTCTTGATTTGCCTCTCCCCTGTTGGACTCCGGAAGGAATTTCACGTATAGCAAGCAAGGTGGGAATACCATTGGCTGTGGATGATTTAACGGCAGAAAAATCTAGACTTACATATGCTCGTGTCTGTGTTCAGGTCTCAAAGGATTGTGTCTATCCTGAAATTATTCCCATTACCATCTTAGGAGAACCTTTTTCTCTAAAAATACAATATGAGTGGAAACCAGAGCCTTGCGTGCACTGCGGTTCAATTGTGCATATTCCAGATTTCTGTCTATCCAAGCCTCCTACCCCTCCAGCTGACACCCAACCTCCTCCGCGTGGTAGGAGCTCAAGTCGCAGGCCCCCCAGGCCCTTTAACAAAAATGCCACAAATCAGCCACAGCAAATTCTGACTCAATCCGCTGCTTCTACTTCTCAGCAACCTCCAGAAAAAAACGCAATCTCAAAACAACATTCGCCTGCTGTTGACCTTCCCCCCCCTTTCCACCCGCCTGTGGTTGTCATTCCTTCTCAAACTATCTCAGCTGAAGCATCAGTTACTGTCATCCCTAATCTGAACTCGCCTACGGAAGAACTTCCTAGTTCTAGCATCACTATCCCCCCTAGGCAGCAAGATAAGGTATTATCCCCAAATCGTTTTGAACTCTTACAAGAAGGCACTAAGGAGCAGATGCCTCCTTCCACCTCCTCATCACAACGGGAAACTACTCAAATACCAGCCCAACCTCAGACAAAAGCTTCCAGGAGCAAGCAATCAAAAAAAGCTCCTAATCAATCTTCAAAATCCCAATGACTACACCCCGTCTTGCGGCTTGGAATGTGCGAGGTTTTAATAGCCCGGATAAGGTATGGGCTTGCAAACAGCTTGTTCACCAGCACCATTTAGAGTTATTTTCTGTTTTGGAAAACAGGATTAATGAATCCAGTCTTTTGAATCCTTGGTTTTGCTCCAACCATCGGATTTTTGACAATGAAGATAGCTGCCATAACTTCAATCTTGCTAAACCGGGAAGGATTTGGATCAAATGGGATCAATCTTTGATTCAATTTAAACCTTCCACTTCCACCTCGCAAATGATTTCTGGTGACCTTTATAAGGGGGATGATATCCTTGCGGTTTTGTCAGTTGTATATGCTTCTAATTCTCAAGCGGAAAGAATTAACCTTTGGGATGATCTTAGAGTTATTGGGAGTCATATTTCTTCCCCTTGGTTAATACTTGGTGACTTCAATTGTTGCCTTTGTCCCGAGGAAAAATCCGGTGGCTCCATCCTTCTTCCTTCTCAAATTTGGGACCTCAAATCTCTTATTTTCGACATGGGCTTACTTGATTTGGCTTCTACTGGTTTGCAATACACTTGGTTCAATCAAAGGGCTAATGATCCAATTCATTTGAAGTTAGATAGAATGTTGATCAATGATAAGTGGTTGGAAAGTTATCCTCATTCCTACTATGAAGTTCTGAATCCTTCTTGCTCGGACCATTCACCTATTGTCTTGTTCACAGGACATTCTGTTATGCACAAGCATAGATTTCTTTTCAAAAATTTCTGGACCAAACAGGACAGGTTTTGGTCTGATTTACTAAGCATTTTTGCTCAACCGATTCATGGGAATCCTATCCATGGGCTATATTTCAAACTTAATAAACTCAAACAGAACATTAAATTGAAGGATTGGGCTAGCTCTTCTCTCCTCTCTGCCAAGCTTTCTTCTCTTAAGGAACATCAAGCCATTTGTCTTGACAAAATAAATGAAGATCCTCTAAATCCTTCTCTGAATCAGACCCTTAAATGTATCAATGCTCAAATTCTAGAATGCTCTTCCTCTTGGACTAATTGGGTGCTGCAACGTGCTAAACTGAAATGGCTTTCTCAAGGGGAGGACGATCTTAAATTTCTATATGCGAGGATCAGGAAGAGAAGGAATCATAGCACTTCACCGTTAGTTGCTAATGCGGATCCTATTGTCAGGAAGGACCTGATCTCTTCTATTATTCTTCATTTTGAAAGGCTATTTAATGCTCCTACTCCTGACTCTTTGGGGGACTCCTCATCCATTCCTCATGGTAAGGTTATGCCTTTTCATTTAGCTGCTTTACTTACTGTGTCTGTTTCAGATGAAGAAATTAAAGCAGCAATTTTCAATGGAAATTCTAACTCAACCCCCGGACCTGATGGATTCAATTTCGAGTTCTATAAAGCCACTTGGTTAATGAGTTAATCACTGGCCCTCTCGTTTGCAAAGCAGTGAAATCTTTTTTCTCGAAGGGTTATTTTCCCAACAAAGTTAAAGCAACAGCTATTGCATTGATTCCCAAATCTTCTCATGCCTCTGGTATATTGGATTTCCGTCCTATTGCACTTTGCAATGTTTTTTACAAGATTATTTCTAAAATCTTGGCTTCGAGAATGAAGGATATTATGCCTACTATCATAGGGGATAACCAAGCTGGTTTTATTAAAAATCGCATTGCTACTGATAATATCTTGCTTGCTTCTGAACTACTTATGGATTTTAAAAAATCATCTAAAAGAAAACTGTTGTGTGCCAAACTGGACATTCGTAAGGCCTTTGATTCTATTTCTAGAGACTTCATTTTGGAAAGAATGCGCCATAAAGGTTTCCCTAATACCTTTATCCAATGGATTAAAGCCTGTATTTCGGATGTCCATTTTTCAATCTCTATAGATGGTGCTCTTGAGGGTTATTTCCTATCCACATCTGGGATCCGACAAGGCTGTCCCCTGAGCCCCTACTTATTCTGTATTGCTATGGATGCGTTCTCTTGTATGATTGATAAATCCCCTGGTCCTGACAATTTCATTGGTATTAAAGTGAAGGATATGCAAATCTCTCATTTACTCTACGCAGACGATTTACTCATTTTCGGTGAAGCCACGACTGCTAACTGTGAAGCCCTTCTAGTTGTCCTTGACTCTTTTGCAAAGATTACTGGTTTATTAGTTAACCATGATAAGAGCAAGCTTATTTTATCTGCTTCCATTGCCAATCCCTCTACTGTTTGTGAAGCTCTTCATATTCCTATTACATGTGCTAAGATGAATTATCTGGGTATTCCCATAGCAGCTAAAAAGCTTGGAATTGTTGATTTCCAACCACTTTTGCAATCCATTTCCAGGCATTTGGAGGGCTGGAAAGCCAGACTTTTATCTTTTGCTGGGCGTCTTCAATTCCTTAAATATACGGTTTGCAACACTATATCTTATTGGATTAGGGGGTCCGTTTTACCTAAATCTTGCATTAAAAATCTGAACCGGTTATGTTCTAGATTTCTTTTCTTTGGTGATGTGGAGGCTAGGAAATTGCATCTTATTGCTTGGAGGAATACTTGCAAACCTAAAATGTTTGGTGGGTTGGGTATAATGGATCTTCAAGCCATTCAATTTGCCAACCATTGTTCTCTGTTATTCAGATTTTATAATTCTAAGTCCATTCTCTTCTCTTATTGGAACACTAAATATGGTACCCCTTGGACTCCTATTAATCTGAAAGCCTCTGTTCTTTGGCGGGAAATTGGGAATGTGGCAAGACTGATTTCGTCTAGCATTCTTTTTGAAATTAACATCAATAGCAATATTGCGATGCTTTGGGATCCTTGGTTTCAGGGCCGATCTCTAATGTCTGCTCTTCCTAATTGCAATTTACAATCGGTTATTCCTAATCATGCTAAGATCTCTGATTACTGGATTGAGGGGACTTGGGCATTTCCGAGCACTGTACATGATGTATTATCTCAGTTACTTGGGCAAATTAGTATGAATCGAGATTCTAAGTATTTTATTTGCTGGTCTGATAAAAACCTGCCATCTTTCTCCTCATTTACCAATTATTATTACCGGGAAAATCCAATCACCGAATGGCATTCTCTAGTGTGGCACAAGCATCATGCTATTAAGTACTCATCTTACACTTGGATTGCGCTTAATGGTGGCTTAAAGACAGCGGAGGAGCTTATTAAAAGAAATATTGCTGTGCAACCTATATGCTTTCTTTGCTCTTCTCATAATGAGTCCAATTCTCACATTTTGTTTGAATGTGATTATTCTTTTGCTGTTTTAAAAAAATTGATCCCTGCTGTGGGGGATTTCCTCCTGAGACCTAAGCTAATACAAGTTCTACACTTTTTGGGGGAGAGAAGTTATATGCTTAAAAATCATAGAGAATTTGTTCTCCTTTCGGTATGCTGTGCTACATATTATCTTTGGAGGGAAAGAAACGAGAGGAGATTCAACTTTAAGTTTAGAAGTGTTTCAACTTTGTGCTATATTATTAAAAGAGCTGTAGAGGAGAAGGTATCCTCTTGGAAGTATCATGACAATTTGCGCATCCCATGGCCCTCTTGAACTTGGTTTTTCTTTTGCCTGCTCTTTCATGGAAATTTGTTATCAGGTGGATGTTATTTTTCTATGGCTATGTCATTTCACAAGCATGAAGTTGTTGAATTTTTTCTGTTTGCTCGGGTTAAGCAAGATTTCTGGAAGCTTTCAACTTGGATACATGGATTCTGTCTTTTGGGTTTTTTGCTGGATTTTGCTTTCGGTCCAGAGCAGCAGCTCACAATTGCCTTGCCCTTGGACGGCTTTCAGCAACCAGGACAGGTTTAAAGATGAAGGACGATGATGTAGCTGCTAATCATCTCCTTGGAGGGCTTCTTGGGCAACCAGCAGATCTTTGCACGGTTTAGCTGGTATTCATTTTGTTCTGCGATTAGCAGTCTGAGTCCAATTTTGGGTGCTCTAAAAATTTTATATTTTGTGAGCTGTTGTTGTTTTTTTGCTTTCTTGTTGTTACTTTTTGGAGCTTTTGGGAGGTATAGGTTTTTGGTTAATCCTCCTCTTATTTGAGGATTAATCTTTTTATTATACCTTACTTGTAACCTTTTTTACATAGTAATATATGGGCTACCTATTTGATTATATTTTTACATTGTTAGTTATGTATAAACAAAGATCACTATGCATGCTTACACATCCTTCAATGCCACCTATACATAATGGAGCTCCGGGTATATATAAATGAATAAGTAGTTGCTCCTTTACTTATTTCATGGAAGAAGTCCCAAAGCCTGTTTTAGACGAATATGTGTTTGGAGAATTCCGGTAATGTTTGGACTCCTTGTAATGCAGTTATTTGCAACTATGATTAATTGAATACTAGTGTTGTAGCTAATCCTTTCTGATATTGCCTAAATTTGTACCCCAGAAAGAATTTAGGTGTAAACCTGAGTACAGAAGGATACAGTTATTTTCTAAATTTTGAGAGGAGCCCAGAGACGACCCAGTTCTCAGAGACATGTTCAACTGGACATTAGAAAGTCCGGGCAGAGGCTCAAATTGGATTGGAGAGCCGGCGTTGGGCAGATTTGAGTTCGCTGCCTTGGCTACCTAACCGGAGTTTATAAAAAAAATGAGAGAGTAGAATAAACAGAACAGAGCCTCTGGACTGCGGCGGTTCATTAGGAAGCCTCTCTTTACTAACAAACAGGTGGATCTCTAACCTCAATACAGAACCTATGGGCGGCGACTGTAAAGTGTTTGGAATTGGTTTTATTACATATATTTTAAAATGTATGTCATAGTACTAAAGCATTAACCAAATTTTCAGAAAAGCGCACCTGGGTCGGAAGAGCCAACACCATTGGAAGCTGCATACAAGAACTCATCAACATCAAGCCGCCACCAGCACAGTGGAAGTTGAATGAGAAATCTAAGAAGCTAGATGTGAGTAAAATTTTTATGAATTTTTTAGTAATAAAAATTTATTTAATAAAACTATTTGTAACTTGCAGGATGATATTCTTCGAGTTTAGAGAAAAGTAGGCAGTCCACGGCCGAGTACGAATCATCTTCTTGGATTCGGCCCCATACCTTCTGAGTATCAGACATGGTCAAAGTTGTTGGCTTGGAAGACCAAGAGGGCGGAGGGTAATAGTGGTTGCATGGGTTCCAAGCTTTTGCTTATTGAGGGCAGTCTCATAACAACCTTCTGCATACATCCTATTGATTCCCATTGGAGCTAAGATCTAGGGTTGAAGTGAGAGGGATTGCAGACACTTATCTAGAGACATTTGAAGAGAATGAAAAAGGAGTTCAAGTAGACGCAGATTGCAAGACAATGAGGATAGGCTGCAGCAATGACATACACAGACAGTTGGTTATGCTATCCATCATCAGTACGATAAGTGGGGAGCAACAGAGAAGAGGAAGAACTAACCATTACGGCAGTGACGACAGCCCATCTGAACTAGAAAATCGATGAGAATACTAAGATTGATGGTATAATACGTATGATTTATTACTAGGTAGTTTTTTCGTGAGTATGATGTATAAACATTTTAGGAAAATTTTTTGGATCTTGTTGTAATGCGTTGGTTGGTTTATCAGCACAATCCAAAATTATCCTGTAGCCTTCAAAATTACTAAAGAGAAACCCGCAAGTCAACAAGAACGACCGTATTATCACACAAAGAAGTATATCAGGTTTCCTGCTTGTCTATCTTCCCACGCTCAAATTTTATTACAAAAATATCAAGAGAAGCTGTAAGTGGGAGGATATTTCTGCCTGATATACCTGAGTAGGAACCCTCAAAACAAGACCAAACCCTAAAAAGAATAAATGGAGAGTGATGTGAATTATCTATCGTAACTCAATTTGGGTGTAGACATAATTGTGAATATGTACATCGTTATAAGTTAGTTGAAAAGATAATGATTTCTTCGTGTATATATGAGTTTCATAATTATCATAGGTTGCCACATTACAATAGATATAGAGCAGTGTAGCGTCCCCACTATATCACCACTTATTCAAAAGAAAGCGAGGACTATTTTGTTGCGAAGTTATCTCATCCGAGGAATACTAGTCTGTGTAGGGTGCAATCTTCCACATAACAAATAGCCAGAGATAGCTTGTAATACAGAATCTGCTGGGAGTTTGTTTCTAGGTGCTACATTTGGAGATCTTCCTGGCCGGCATAATCCGGTTTATTATACACGGTTTTCTTAAGATCAAGGGCGCAGTGACAGAAGCAGCTAGCGACCACAATCCTGCCATTCAAAGACGACATTCGGAAGCAAGATATGTAAAGCCCTGCCGGTTTATTTGCAGTGTATAAACCGCCGGTACGGCAATCTCAGAATGAGCATCTTTTAACAATATGGTCGGTACTTTAAACGCGGTGACTTGGCTCGCCTCAATCATGAGCACGGTTTTTATCCAGCACAGAATCGCAGCAGACCCTACCGTACTACAGAGATATTCTATAACTTCTCAGATATGATAATTGGAGCATTAAATCTGACGCGACATACATATAAGGCGATCTGACGCGAGTGCATATACCGCCGGTAAAGACTTAAAATAAACCCTTGGATCAACTTGTTTATATTCATACCAATTGTCAATGTTGCTTGTAAAACCCCTAAAGTAACCCATAAACTCTAAGGACTGAAACGCCAGATTATACAAGAATTGGTAATAGCGAACACACGGGTATCAACGGAGAAATGGTCTCAGACTTAGGAATCAGAAGACAGAGCCGAAAGGTTGTTTAGACGCCGTGGAACACAGTCAGCCTGGTTCAACTAGACATGACCATTTAACACCAGATGGATATTAATGTTTCTAACGGGCGGCTACTTCTTTCACCAACAATCACAGGAACAAGAGAAAGATTCTATAGGCCCAATCTAGGGACTGAATTAGTGTCAGGCCGCCAACGATCTGATAGGCGAACAGTAGACGAGATTATACATCCCCGTGTGGTGAGACACCTGCAGTAACAGAGGGCTCTGAAAGAAAACCCAACCGCAAAGATATGACTTGGAACGAGATCACTAATTATACAGAGAGGAGAGACCATACATTAGACTTTTGTATCCGTACCTATCAATCACATCTCAAGCAACGACCGGTAAGAGGCTGGACAACGGACATAGCAAATGTCATAGGATCAGCTCAAACAGCATCAAAACCACCACCACCACAACAACACATCAAGCCTTTATCTCCACTATAGTGAGCTCGGCTACAATGAATTCTTTTTCTCCAAGCGTCCTCTTAAGAGCCATCTTCATTAAATCTATAATGAACAATGTCAATTCTAATATTTTCTAACCAAGCCTTTTAAAGTCTATGTCAACCTTTTTTAACATAGGCAAATCTATCATCTACTGTACTACCGGCATCCCGATAAGGCGTTGTTTTATGTAATCAAACCATCTAGGCGGCTCTCTCCAATCTTTACTGCATCCGGAAGCTACGTGACCCAACCTTTTCACGTATATGCTCGTTTCGGTAAATCCTTTCTAACGTAAAATATCATCACCTTGAGCATCCTTATCTCTGCAAC
>NW_021319722.1:447539-487131 GCF_001605985.2 Dendrobium catenatum | reverse complement strand
TGCTCAAGCCCTCAATTTCCCAAAAAAACATTCGAGACAAAAAACAATGCCCTAACCAATATGCGACTAGCGGCTAATTGGTCATAACATCGAATGATGATTAAAGCGACATCACCAATAAGATCAGTAGCGGAGCCAGAATTATTTTATCTGCGGGGGCACACAATTTTTAATTTAAAAAAACCATCAGTTTTTTAATAGTTGACTGGTTTCTTATAAGGAATTTTTTTTTTTTTCGGGGGGGGGGGGGGGGGGCACGTTTGTAAAACCCTTCAAAAAGCTGATTTTTTTAGTGCAGTTCGTCTGTGACGAACTGGGTTTAGTACTGGTACGAACTGAAGAAACTTTGTGAAAGAAATCTGCCCATTTTCGTCTGTACGAACCGGAGCAGCGGACGACCGTCTGTACGAAAATCTGTCAGAGAGCTAGTCGCCGGACGAATTTGGATTTCGTCTGTACGAAATTTTTTTCCAGAGACCCATCGTACCAGCGACGAAATTTGGATCGTACCAGACGATCAGTGTTAAATAAAGGATCGGATTTGAGATATTTCGATGTTTCATTTTGGAGGAGAGAAAAAGGCAAGAGAGCAGGAAAGAGAGGAAGAGAAGAAGGAAGCTGGGTTTTCGGAGGCCACGGAGCGCTTTTCGTCCGACACAGACGCTGTTAGAAGATTTGTTTGTCCCGCTGGTATGGACTTCCGAACCCTTATTTCTGTGTTTTGAGATTTATGTATTTGATCGAGTTTTGCACTGTTTTGTGTTTTGTAGTCAACTTTTGACCTGATTTAATTGACAACAACTTTCACCGCACAAACTCTCTGTATGTTATAGATATGATTATACACAACGATTTGGTGTTTTCTACGATGGATTTTTCGGTCGGAATTGATTCTACGCGATCTTTAATCGAATAGAAAATTATCGGACTTTGAATTTGATTGGATCTATGAATAATAATCTTGTAATTGATCTGCCGTGATCTTCGTCTGGTAATTTGGAAAGATTTGGAATTTGTGTTCTTCTTTGCAGGATTTTTTGTGTAAATTTGACTCGACTGTCGTTACTCTCGACTCCGCGCGAGGTGTTGTACGATTACTGATTTCCGAATGATCCCGATAATGATATTGATTAGATTGATGATGCTATGAATTATGATAATAATTGCTATAGATTGCTTTTAAATATATATACCTAAGAGCTGATATGTATGACTTCATTGAGTACGGGAACACACGATAACCTGGTATGCTGAAACATTGGTTGGAGATTGATATTGGCCTGTTACAGATGGTGGGCCGACGGGCTTTCCTTTAAACCATGATCAATTATATAGATTGGGAGTCATAAGGAGTTTTATAAAAAATGCCGCGACGGGTCGAGAAAGAGTGACGACTCTATGATAAAACCAATGTAGGATATCATACAACGCAATATGGATTCTACACAGCAACATAGCGCAGTTGATTGTACTTGTCCTAGTATATAGTATTGAATTGCATTGTTTACTGTATTGATTTATGGATTCATTGTTTATAAGATTCGCTGTGCGTTTATCGCTATCTTGATTGGATTTACTAGATCGTACGATTTTCATTGATTAAGCTGACTTTTGATTGCATGATGCATCGACATTGAGCCATTGATATAGAAATGGATGATATAATATATTCCGGCATCAGAGCTACGAGAGGCATGGAGTACGCAATTGGGGTAAATAGTATTTAAACGTTATATCATTATGAAAGTACAACGGGGAGGTTTGCCTATAGAAATTTTCAGTTAATATTTTCACTGACTTATAGCATTTGAGTGAGTATTGAGAGTGTGTACTGTTGATCTGGAGGATCTCTCAGACGTAGTTGTTATAGTTCTGAGTAATTGGTCGAAGCTCAGATCCGAGATTCTTTTGATCGCGAGAGAGCGGATAAAATGAGCTATTCTGTCAGCTCGTTCTGCACTCGCTTCACGAATAATATATATGGTAGGCTTGATTAGGAGATAGCGGATTGATTTATATAGCTCTGTGAGTTGCTCTCTCACAAGGGGATGATTAGAAGGGAAGAAGCTTGGCGAGATAACTGGTCTATGTTGTTAGGCACTCGGAGCATGGTGTTTTAGTTGAGTGGATGATTTATCGATTCCCGCCTTTAGGCGTGAGCTCAGGTTGCCGTCTCTAACAAGTGAGCGTGGCATGCGTTGTATGCCTTTCGATAGAACCTGATGACTGAAGGATCTCATGCAATGCTAGCGTTGGCAATCCGTAATGCATAGTAAACCCCCCCCTTTTTTTGCAATTTGACAGTTGGCATAGCGTACCGAGGCAGATTTGGATAGATTGATCATGGCATATATGAAGAGCTGTGCTGCTTGAGTTTCCGCGTTATAGGTTTAGGTGACACTGCTGGCTTTGTAAAGCTCATTAATATCGTCCAATGGTTGATATTCTTAGGTTGCCATGCTCATAGAGGTTGATGAAGGGGGAAGGTTGGCAGACCATCTGATCCTTCAGGATTAGCGTGTGCTGGAGATATCGAGTCAATGTATGTGCATAATTTGATTCTTTTGTACTCAGGACATTGCTAGATTATTTCTACTCGTATTGATAGTTTACGGTTCCGAGTATTGTTATGATGTTTTGAGATAATGAATCGACTTGAATAATATTGGATGTTATTAATTTATAGATGTTTGATTAGATTGCTTGAAGGTTATAGATAACTCTGGTAATTGTTTTGTGCAACACTTAACTTAGTATTATGCTTCTCTTTTAATGGTCAACATTCGGCACCAGAAAGCATTGTAGGCTCACCACCATCTTACAAAATTTTCCCTTAAGTTTGAGGGGTACTTTTCTATCACACAACAAGCCCGATGCATTTCCTCCACTTCAACCAACTAACCTGAATGCTACTAATAATATTCCCATCTATTTTACCATCACTCTGAATAATATATCCAATATATCTAAAATGTGTACTCTTATCAATGATTTGATCGCATAAAGTTACAAACCCCCCACTAGACATATTATTATTAAAATTACACTCCATGTATTTAGTTTTAGATCTACTCAAATGAAAATCTTTAGAATCTAAGGTTGACCTCTATAATTCAAGTTTACCTTGAACTCCCTCACTAGTCTTATCAACAAGAAGAATATCATCAGCAAAGCATAAAGTTACAAACCCCCCACTAGACATATTATTATTAAAATTACACTCCATGTATTTAGTTTTAGATCTACTCAAATGAAAATCTTTAGAATCTAAGGTTGACCTCTATAATTCAAGTTTACCTTGAACTCCCTCACTAGTCTTATCAACAAGAAGAATATCATCAGCAAAAAGCATATATCAGGGTACATCCTCTTGCAAATGTTTAGTAAGAATATCCAACTAAAGCAAAAAGATATGGGCTTAAGGTTGATCCTTTATGTAATCCAACTGCAATAAGAAAATACTTGGTTAAACCACCTTGTGTTTGAACACAAGTAACAGCTCCTGCATATATATCCTTAATGAATTGAATATAAGCATTGTTAACCCCTTTCTTTTTTAGAACTCTCCATATCAGTTCTCTTAGAACTTTATCATATACTTTCTCTAAATAAATTAAAAAAAATCATAAGTAAATCCTCCTTATTCTCTCTATACTTCTCCATAAAACCTCTCAATAAATGTATAGCTTCCATAGTAGACCTACCCGGCATGAATCCAAATTGATTTTGAAAAACATTAATATCATGACATAACCTATGCTCCATAACCCTCTCCCATAGTTTTAAAGTATGACACATCAACATTCCTCTATAATTCGCACAATCTTGTGCATCACCTTTATTCTTAAAAATAGGAATCAACGCACTCATTCTCCACTCACTCATCTGATATCTTTTTAGTCTTCAAAATAATATTAAAATTTTTAGTAAGCCAAGAAATTCCTTCATCTCCTAAGCATTTCCACAGCTCTATTGAAATATCATCATGCCCAACAATTTTTTCACATTTCATTTTCTTTAAAACCTCTCTAACTTCAATTTTACTACTACACCGATAAAAATAGAAATCTCTATTTTTATTTAGAGTACTAAGATCACTAAAGTAAATCGTATTTTCATAATCTTCAATAAAAAACTCATCAAAATTTCTCATCCATCTTTGTTGAATATCCTCCTATAAAAATGCACTTTTGATTTTCATCTTTAATACACTTCACTTGAACTAAATCCTTACTACTCATATCTCTTTGTTTTGCAAGCTTATACATATATCGTCACCCTCTTTAGTATCTAATATATTATATAAATCATTAAAAACAAAAATCTTTTCATTGCAAATTGCTTTCTAGCCTTTCTTAGACTTCTTACGGGCCATATCTATATCTTTCAAAATTTTCTGAGTTTTACATCTAAACCAATTTTTATAACTTTTTTTTTACTTTTAATCTTTTCTTACATATTTTAATTCTACCACTAACTATTTTTACTATTACGAGTTTTTCTTTTGATACTCCAAGCACATCATTTACAACATTCTTAATATTAATAACTAATTTTCTCACATAACATAAGTTACCTCATGCACAGATAAAATTTTAAAATCTAAATTTTACTCTAAAAAATATTTTGTTAGTGTTCTTTAAATGCCCCAATCTAATCCTAAAACAACGTTTTACTTTATTTTACAAATTCTATCTCTTCATCTTAAAATCCAAAACTAATAATCATTCTTAGATACATAAACTTTTACTTGGAATAACTTTAAAATCTCTGCAATTTAAACGATCTATTTTTCTTATAAGAAATAATCAATCTGAGAATTACTATATCCATTCTTATAAGTGATGAGAAGCTCAACTCTTTTCTTAAATAAGGTATTAGCAATTATAAAATTATTAGCTAGAGTAAAATCTAATATAATTTTATCACCTTCATTAGTTACTCCAAACACATAGCGATCATGAATGCTTTTAAAATCCTCTATCTCTCTACCAACATGTAAATTTAAATCTACTCTAATAAAAACTCATTCTTCAAGAGATATCTTTTGTATTAATTCTTCTAAATTATTCCAAATTTTTAATTTTGATCACATATCCAAACCCACTAGAGGAGCATAAGCACTTGTAATATTAATAATCTTATCATCAATAATAATCTTCAAATATATAATTTTATCTCAAATTCTATCAATTTTTATAATATTATTCTTCAAATTCTTATCTATAATCACATTTATACTGTTTCTAATATGACTCTTAATAGAATGCCAAAGTTTAAATCCTAAACTATTAATCTTATTAACCTTCTCTCTAACCCATTTAGTTTCCTAAATGCATAAAATATTTATCTTCTAATGAATCATAAAATCTAATAATTCTATTAATTTGTCTGTAAGAGAACCTACATTCAAAGATCTTATCCTAATTCCAGTTTCATGAACTAGCTTCTTTGCCCACATCAATCCATGATGTGGAAACCTTTTGTCTATTTAACACTACACTCATATGCCAATGTAGCGGCCCTTACACACTTCTCATTGTATTCAGTCCATACGCCACATCGCTTCCAGCGAATGGCCTAGCTCAATAGATCACTAACATGATGAAAAAAAAATAACTCATTCGCAAAACGGATTGCACCAACACTAAGATTGTCAAAAAGTTCATTCACGAGCAATTAGTGTTAAACTTAATAGGAAGCTTTATTCAACTCATTTGTTGGGTAAGTATCCTAGACTCTGCTAGGAAGTCCTCAAGAAGAAAATCACAGCAAACCACAAAACTCAACAATAGCCTCCCCCAAACCCTAGACAATCCCCCTTAAATAGCTCTAGAATATAAAATTATAAATAGAACCTTCCTAAATAATTAAACATGATTTAGGAAACCTTCCTAAATAATTAAAAATGATTAAGAAACTTCCTAAATAAATAAACAAATTTTAGAAACCTTCCTAAATAGTTAAACATAGTTTAGGAAACATTTCTAAACAATTAAACACTTTCTAAATAGCATAAATATAATTAGGAAACTTTCCTAAACACCTCCCAGATTTGAATTCAAATAAACCCTCTTTCCTTAAATAAATTTTCCTAATTATTTCTCCCCTGATTTCTCTTTCTTACATAGGGAATATTAACTCTCATAGGCCTCACATGGTAGCCCCCCCCCCTGGTCTGTCAATACTCCCCCCCCAAAAAAAACACACCTAGACCTCAAGGTGGAAGGATGGGATGTTGATCATAGCTTTCTTCAGCTGCTTTATCTCTATTTCCTTGTTTATCTTTAGAAAAAGTGTGTCGTCCTTATCTAGAATATATGCAAGACTACCAATCATTCTAGCAGCTACATTCATGCCCACTTTTCCTAGAACAACAACACAACCAACAATCATGTATCCAGTGCCTTCAACAACAACTTCGACAAGAGAGTTCATCACAGCAAAATGTTCACAACAAGACTTGCACCATATAGACAGGTGTTTCCCACAATGGTAGCATCCTCTAGAGAGAAGCCAGTGTTCTTAATAGGAGTAATATGTTAGATCGGTCCATTGGACCAGTCCGCATGGGACCGGCCCAGGCGGACAGAGGCAGAAGTTCCGCCTCTCCTCAATATGTCGATCAAACAACAAGTTTCCACATAACATTTTAGGAAGGTCTTTTGAGGGATTTGGAAGAAAAATTTGAATGTAGGGACTGTTTAGGGATGTCCTATTGGAATGTATGCATTAAATAGTTTGTTTTCCTAGGGTTATGGCATCTTGAATTTGGCTGAAATTTGATATTTCTTAGGTTTAGGTTTTCGGGCTCTAGCACCGTCTAGAGATTTGGGAGATATTTATCCTCCTCTCGAATTGAGGATCAACTGTATCTTGCTATTTTTCGTTTTTATTTCATCAAATAATACAAATTATCTATTGTTTTCTTGGTTTTGTGTTGATTTTTGTGGAGAATTCTCGTTGTTTTCCAAAGATTGATAGGAAATACTTGAGATCTACAAGTGTTTCCTATCAAATTGGTATCAGAGCAAATTTTGGGATTGTTTGGGGGAGATTTCAGAGAAAATCAGCTGCTGAATTTTAACCAAAAGGGGGTTGTTTTACTGTTGTTGGAATTGAGATTCATATTTTTTTAGTCCAACAAAAACCAGAGTATCGATGGCAGCCATAAAAGTGGATTTTTTGGAGGAACGGCTGGAAGGGAAGATCGGATAATTAAAACTGAAATTTCATATCTCCACGCTCAACTTTCAGATATCAAAAGTCAAATTGCAACCATCCACGAGAAGATGGATGAGAATTTTTCTAGCCTAGGGGAGATGTTGAAGAAGTTGCTTGAGAGCCAATCCAAAACAGAGTCGTCAAAGGCGAGAGAAGCCTCCGACAAATCAGGAAGCGGGAAAAACTCTAATCCAATAAGTTAAAGGGAAGATCAGGAGGTGGAGATTCAAAAGGAAAAGATATAATACCTCTCTTAGAGCCTATTTTTAGGGAGGAGACGAATAGAGGGTACTGGGAGAGGCGTGAGGAGGTGGAGCATGAACAAAGGGGTACTGAATTTGAGAGAATAGGGATGGAGTTTGAAAGGGAAAGGGAATAATTATGACCGAAAGGGGGTTATAATTGAAAGGAGGGGGATTTATTATGATCCAAGGGGTGCTGAATTTGAAAGGAGAATGTGGAAATTTGATGAATGGGTTGGGTATATGCGCAGAAGGGATGATTGGGACACTTGGGGGGAACCACCTCCTTGGGGAACGGGAAATTATGGATGGAACAGAGGGAACAAAGGCGATCCTATGGTGAGAAAACTGATGTGTGTTCCGAAAATTTGGCCCCGGCCTGCGCCCGATGTTGCTTTTCTTTTCAGGGGGAGTTTTAACGGATTTAAGTTCCGGGTAAATTTTGGGAAGGTAGATGGGTTTGTAGATTAGACACTACCCAGAGATTTCGCCCTCATTTTGTGAAGGCTTTATGATCTGAGTTCTTGTTTCCTATAGGCGCAAGCCCCTATAGCTAATTACCCCTCCCGATCACGAGAGAGAACTTTTGCTAGTCGTCAATCAAATACGTAGAAAATACGTGTTATCTGGCATATAGTAGCAGCATGGGCATAGGTATTGAAAGTTCAAGGTTTGATATTTAAAATTGAAAATTGCACCATCTTGCACTTAAAGCGGATGGTGCAGGAATGGATGATAGACCCGATCAAGATCTCATGGTTCCGTCGTCCCAGACCATCGTGGACCTTGGTCTACTTCGTCAAAGGAGGTAGTCGACCGAACCTAACAGAAGAATTCTTGTCGGCAGTCATGGGTTGCTTCGTCCAAGGGGACCTTGTAGACCTGAGGTGAATATTTGCCTAAGAGGACAAATTTGAATCCACTTTATCTAACAGAGGATTTTGTACCCTATCGATTATATCCTATTGATTCATATCTCAAGGATTTGATGCCACTAAGGAACGTATTGGCTCTTGCCATAACCGGTATTTCGGGATGTCATTTGGCGACAAAACCACTCGGTTCACAGGGCCCCGGGTCATAACCGTTTATCCTGCGGTGTCATTCGGCGGCAGAACCGCCGGTTAGAGGACACGTACCACGTCCTTACTAATACGAGATTGATTGAGAATAGATCATAGTGATATTTTCGACCAGACATTTAACTCTATGTGAGCTGAACTTATATTCGAATTTGTCCACCTCAGCAAACTGTTGCAGAGGATTGATGGATTCTATTTAAGTAATTTGATGATTTATTTCAATTTTAAATAAATGGAATATTAGATATTTTTGGAGTTTTGGATTTGGGTGGCATTCGAAATGTTTGGAATGAATCCATCCGGTTGATATTTGCATTCAACGCGGCCATCATCGGGGTGTATGGGGTCATTTCTATTTTTGTAGGAATTTTAATTTTGTGAAAGTTTTGAAGTATTTGAAATTATTTGTGAACCCCTCTGTTTGAGATAAACATTCAACATGGCCATCATCGAGGTGTAGTGGGGTTATTTTCTTTCGTTGATTGAACCCTGTCGACTCTGTCGAGCTGTTGACTGAGGATTGGGTTTCATAGGCTTTATGCCTTTGTTTGTGAAATTTTTTTTATTGAAGGCGTGAAGGCTTAATATGAATGTATAAAATAAATATCCCGGTCGATCTATCTGCATAGAAAGATCGGGCTCGAACTACGTTCATTTATGGACTCGTGCAGCATCCCTAGACGTCACGTGTACCCTTAATACGCTCGCTGGGGCCATGCGGGTTTATGATTATATATGCCCCTTTAGTGTACCTATGTGTATTCAAATTACAGTGCATGTGCTGGGGCATTTTGAAATATTTAAAAGGTCTTCTACGACAGCCTGTAGAAATTTGCATTTGATGTAGTCACTTCGTATTTTGCTTGTAAACAACATATTAGGTGTAGAACATATCTCCTACAATAGCTAGTAGGAGCTTGCATTCACCACTTTCGTTATGCATTTCATTGTGATTTTGGCCCTCACAATACCTCCACTACTACTGCAAGTATATGTATTCATTCATAGGGAATTGACTACAGGATACTGCATTTACTGAAATCTTTTTTTTGTATCTACCCATAGGTGGCATTTGTATGTATTCATAGAGAGATTGTATGTATTGCAGATCTTTCTGTCATTTCCCGTAAGTATTTGGATTTACCACGGGTTCTTGCACTTGTGTCTATATATGATCTCCTGTACTTACAACATTCAATTGTAATATCTCTCAAATAGCTCACATCTGTTGTCGTTGCTTGCAAGTAGGTTGTTGCATATTTTCTACTCATGTTCGTAGGAGACCCATTGCACTCATTATGATCTTCTTCATATGTGTTTTCAAGCTCTTTTCACAAGTTTATGAACTGACCACTACGGTCATCATAAGCTTTATATTACTTGTGTATGGGTTATGATGATCATCATAAGCCTTTTAACATCCTCAAGAATAGGTTGTAGCTTGCATGATGAACTTTCCTCATTAATATCATGGTTTAAAATAGCGCAATATGAGGCTCGCCTTGAGGCCCGCCTTTGCGCAATTCTAGTAAAAAACGCCTTGATGCTTACGCCTCGAGTTTTTTTTTATGAGGCTTACACCTCAACTTGGTTGAGGCCCGCATTGAAGCCTGCCTCGCCTCACTGGCATGAGGCTTACACCTCATGCTATATATATATAAACTTACATAAATCTTGAAGTAAATGCCCGACATTGGACTCTATAGGAGAGGAGGAAGGGGAGAGAGAGAGCAGTTCACCATAATAATGATTCAAATGAAGAACCCCTTAGTGATGACAGTGTTGATGAATTAGGAGTTCTTATGTGATATGTCATTGCTATTTATTTTTGGAAATCAGAATTATACGTTAATGAAAAGAATACTGGGATTTCGGAAAGATAGAATTTTGAATTCAACTATATTTCATGTTGTCTTATTATTGAGATATTTTGATTTCACTTCATATCTGATGCTATCAAGAATTTCTGTACTTTTTATTTTATTTGAACAATAGTGTACTTTGTTTTCTTTTCTTTTTTAGCTATCCAATGATGGGAAAGCATCCAATGATCATGGTAGGTAGTGCATATGGCTTAGTAGACCTTTGGTTTGCTGGCTCGATTGGTCCCTGGCTGCTGGTGGTTCACGGGTTGGCTGTTTTGGAGCATTCGGTTTTGAGCTTGTTCTCTAAGTTGCTTGAGCTGAAGTTTAATAGCTCATTAATATCCAAAAAGGTAACTCATTAAGATGAGTTTACTTTTGGAGTGGCCTTGTCCCTTCCCCTTTTCTTCTTGTCTCTTGGGAATCCATGGCCTGTTCTTAATTATGGCTAAATTTTGTGGCTTGCTCTATAATAGTGGCTCTTCTAATCTCTTCGTCTCTCCGCAAGTGCCACTCCATCTGTATCCTTCTTCTCAAAGTAAAGCAACTTTAGGGTGTCGTATCAGAGTCGATTTGAAGCATCTATTGAAGAATTGGGCCAATCTTGCAGTGGTGGACCATCGGTTTGCTAGTTCTATGCACTTTACTTATTTAACCTACAAATTCGATGCATGTGAGGAACCCGCTCTGACGGTTGTCTGAGGATAGCGTCTTTTTAAATTTCTTTATTTCTTTAAAATCTCCTAGCATCTTTTGTTAAGTTTTGGGTCATTTGCGTTTATTTAATAAAGTTTGTTTTAAGTTCTACTCATTGTGTCAGTTTTCTTCTTGTGTGTCTATTGTGATCAAGAGATATAGGCTCCCTATATCTCTTGTCTACATCAATATCTTATGCTTTTTTATGTTTTATATTATTCACTCATTAGTATATAACAAATTTATCATTTTATGTTTACGCAATCTTTTGACTTTGAGGCTTACGCCTCAAAACGCCTTGAGGCTTACGCCTCGCCTCACGAATGAAAAACGCCTCAATACCCGAATACGCAATTTTAAACATTGATTAATATCCACTTGTAATTGATCGCATACACCTTTCAACCTTCATTACTTATGGCTTTCGCTTGTTTGTTTATGCAATGATATTGATTATCATTGTATTCACCGTGCATCCTCAGACATGCTTGTAAGGGAATGGTTGCATTTATTGCATGCTCCACACATGCTTATGATCACTGCAATTTGCTGTTAAACTATTGCACCCACATCCTTCATGATTTGTGTCTATCATGTATTTCATGTATTTCATGCGTATGTTCCATGTATTGTTGCTTGTAAGAAAGTTTGCCACATCTCTCACAATGCTTCTTTAATTGTTACTTAAGGATGTATCACGTTCAATGTTGAAAGTGATCTATCGAGGTCCAAAGACCTCCCATACTATGGCTTTGTAGTCAAACTATATTCCTAAAATAAGCATTTGTTTCTTGCAAACAAGTTATAATTACAAACCCTTTGTCTTCAAGGATAGTTCAATGTATATGATGAGTTTGATATCATTACTCATCATTTCATTTCAATTGAGATGATCATTACATAAGAGAAATGCCATGTCATGAGGTCAAAGGTTGTAATTCATTCAGGCATGAATTTTTTATTCATCCATTTGTCTTTGATTGTAACACCCTTACATTTTGCTTATGCTTAAATCAAATCCCTTGTGGCTTGAATTCCTTGTCTTTCAGTTCTTAAATTCAAGTTCTATGCAATGTCATTTAATTTAGGTCCGTATTCAATTTGAGCACAAGTTCTTGATGTTCCTTTGAATCCTTGTTGTTATTCAAATCAAGCTCTTTTGCATTCAAGTTCCATTTGATATTGCTCACCTCAAATTCAATATCCACAAATTCCTGCTTTGAGTTCAAGTCTGTTGTGTTTCATTTGAGTTCAGGCCCTAATTCAGTGTACAAATTCAAGTCCTCTTGCATATGATTCAAGTTTGAGTTCTTTGTCAAGTTCAAACTCTAATTCAAGCTTGAATTCAATGTCATTGTAGCTCATATCACATTCAAGTCCAAATCAAGATTGTATTTATTTCATTTAAGTACAAGTTAGATCATCATTAATTATCTTTTCTCCTAATATTCAAGTTCATTTAGAGCTCATGTTCATTCAAATCTGAGTCCAAAGTGTGCAGGTTCATTAATGTTCAAATTCTCATTTCAAGCTTCATGTTATTATGAATTTAATCCTTTATAGTTCATTTAACTTCAAATTGAGTTCCCTGCTGTCCTTTAGAGTTCAAGTCCTTGTCTTTTCTAGACAAAATTTCGGCAACCTCCCACGTCTCCCCTGTTTAGGGGAAACTTCAGGAGTCTGGGCCTCCTGCCACGTTAGAGAAAAGCGTGCACGACTGGTGTTGTAGGACACCGCGGTCATAGTTTTCGTCCCTCACCACGCCAGAGAAAGGCGTGCATAGATCTTCGGGCACCAATTTTGAAATGCGTAATTTTATATTTGTCCCCACCTCACCGTAGACATCGCATCGGGTTCCCTTCCCACCACGCTAGAGAAAAGCGTGCATAAGTTGATTTTCTGGTGCACTGCTAAAGCCGAAAATGAGGTTTTAGGAGATTATCCACCTCGTCGCAAGCATCACAACGAATTCCCTCCTACCACGCTAGAGAAAAGCATGCATAGGTGGTCGTTCGCCGCATTGCAAGCGTCGAAACGGGGTTTCAAAGTTTTAGAATTTTATACCTGCGTGGCGACGATGTTGGGGTGGAAGCGACAAAATGCACAAAAATTGCACAAATATGCAAAAATTCATAAAACCCCCTCCTTTCTTCTTCCTTTTTATTTTAGAAACTTCTATATATATATATATATAATGACTAAATATTATTATAAGTATAATGCTTATCATAATAGTTATTATGTAATAATAACATTTAAGATAATCATTACCTTAAGACTAACTGAGGAAGAAAGCTTGCAGCACAGGAGATGGGTCGCGGCTATATGGGGATCGGACAGGGAGGGGTGTTTGGCTTGGAGCAGTGGGAGATATGGTGTCGAGCTAGGGCAGTGGATTCAGAAGCTTGAGCGGGGGGGGGGGGGGGCTACAACAAGGAAGATCGAAGGTCTCAGCTTGGAGAGGAGGTATGGGGAAGGATCTCTCTCTCTCATGACCGAACGAACCCAGAGGATCGAGCAAGAGGCAAGATCGAAGGGTGAGATGTCTGGTTCGACTGGATCGCAGGCTCCGACTGGGAGCTCGACTGGGTCGGAGGATTCATATGGGGATCGTGGCTTTGGCTTGAGATATGGAGGTCGGTCTGGTAGGAAGAAGAGGTGGAGAAGGAAGCTGGAGTTCGGGAGTTTGAGATGCGAGGAGAGCTCGGCATTGTGGAGGCTTGCGGGAAGTAGAGCAAAGGAGTTTCGGCTGTGTGTGGAGGAGCGAAGAAGTGGAGTGTCGTTCTCGTTTTAACGACGCTAACATGGTGGGATTTTACACGCGAGGGATGGGTTGGATGCGATAGTTCGACGCCATTGTAGAGTTACAAGACATGAGCGGGATTTTTGCAGACAATCGAGATGGGGCGCCGATCGTGCAGGTATGTCCATTTTTTATTTGGATTTTCTTTGGCTTTTTATCTCATAGGTCAACAACTGAAGATGCTAATCTTTAAGGGGGGGAATACACACGAGTGGATCTACAAGGTAGAATGATATTTTGCCATCAATGGGTTGACGGAGGAGGAAATATTGATGGCAATGGGCCTATGTTTAGAAGGGAAAGCTTTGGCTTGGTACTAGTGGAGGGACATACGATGACCCATACGGAGTTGGAGGGAATTCAAGGATTGTTTGGTAGAACGTTTTCGAAATGGCATAGGAGGAGACTTCTACGAGAAATTTTTTGCCTTGACACGAGATGGTTCATTGATGGAGTACCGTGATATATTCGAGTACCTTGCTAGCCGATTGGACCGCCTTCCTGAGACAGTGCTAGAGGTAAATTTCATGAAGGGGTTGACAACAGAGATCAGGGTAGCGGTTAGAGTAATGAGGACTCATGACTTGGGAGAGGCTATGGAGCTAGCTCAATTGGTCGAGGATTAGAAGCACCTGGAGAGAGTGACGGGAGGCAACAACTCAGGAGGTCCGAACAGGAGAATCATTACCTTTCTGGCACCCAAAGAGCTGACAGCGGATACTTTTCAAGAGACTTCGAAGGAGAAGACTATAGGAGTATGACTTAGGGACAACTTTAAGAAGCTCACAGAAACTGAATTACAGGAGAAAAGAGAGAAGGGGCTCTATTTTAAGTGTGACGAGAGTTATACGCCGGGGCACTGGTGTAAGGGCCGGACTCTTTAGGTTATTGTCGTTTGTGATGAAGAGGGAATGGACGAGGATGTCATCTTTCCACCTTGCGGACAAGGTGGATCTTTGGGAGGGCCATTGGACCGGTCCAACCGGTCCGCACGGGACCAGCCCAGACGGACAGAGGCGAAAGTTCCGCCTCTCCTGAGTATGCTGATCGGACCGCAAGTTTTCACATAACATTTTAGGAAGGTCTTTTGAGGGATTTGGGAGGAAAATTTGAATGTATGGACTGTTTAAGGATTTTCTTTTGGATTGTATGCATTAAATAGTTTGTTTTCCTAGGGTTAGGGCATCTTGAATTTGGCTGAAATTTGAGATCTCTTAGGTTTAGGTTTTTGGGCTCTAGCGGCATTTAGAGATTTGGAAGAGATTGATCCTTCTCTCGAATTGAGGATCAACTGTATCTTGCTATTTTCGGTTTTTGTTTCATCAAATAATACAAATTATCTACTGTTTTCATGATTTTGTGTGAATTTTTGTGGAGAATTCTCGCTGTTTTCCGAAGATTGATAGGAAACACTTGAGATCTACAAGTGTTTCCTATCATAATAACAAGCTCTCCACCAATCATTAGCCTCTCCCACAATTCTATTCATTCCAAGAGCAGGAAATAGCTAAAGGATTGCCCAACACTTTCATGAAAAATTATATTTAGTTGTGCTGCAAAGCCTGAATCTCCATATTTTTAGCAATCGCACCAGCTATACGCCCACAAACTGCTTTATCAACATTGTGAATTTCCACTACCTTTATTACCTCCTTAGGTTTAATTGCTTCAACTACCTCGAGATCAGAAAGTATAATTTCATCTATGACTAGACCATTAGTGTGGACATCCTGATTCCTTATTTCAATGCTTCTCCACTTTGGTAGGTCTATATTCAATAAAATATGGCTGAGAACTGTGTTGAGTCTTTTTTAAAGAAATTTGTCTTTGTCTCAACAATTCAGTTCTTCTAATTATATCAACCATCTTCTCATAGCCCAGTTGAGCCATAATGCTCCTCACCTCCTTCGCAACATACACAAAATAGTTGACTAGATCACCAGAAACACCAGGGAAACATGTACGAAGTTCTTCTCTCTGACTTGCAACTCCAACTGTGTAATTATTTGTGTGGCAAATGCGTGCCATCATACAACCCGTTGTTATCATAACAATAGATCCAAAACCATATTCATCAGCACCTGCTGTTGCAGCCATAAGATCATCAAATCCACTCTTGAATCCATCATCCACTCGAAGGATAATCCTTTCTCTCAATCCATTTTCGATAAGTGTCTGATGTGTCTCCATCAATCCAAGCTCCCATGGTCCACCAGCATGATTAATAGAGCATACAGGACTAGCTCCAGTTCCTCAATTATGCCCAAATATCTGTATTATGTCAACATTCGCCTTAACTACTCCTGAAGCTACGGTGCCTATCCCAGCTACTACTCCAAGCTTTACAGATACCTTGGCCTTTGGATTAACCTGATGGAGGTTAAAAATCAACTGTGCAAAATCCTCAATTGAATAAATATCACATTGTGGAGGAGGAGATATAAAAGGAACACCAGAAAACTTCATTTTGCATATCTTTTCTTGTGTAGGTAAATAAAGCCCTAAGTACTCTTTCAAAATATAGTAAGATTAAAGACATTTGCCACAATGTTTTAGGATACTGAACATGTATGCTTTTCTCAACCATGATGGATAAGCTAAAATCCCCCCAGATGCCCCCAACATGCTAGAGATGCCACAATGCTGAATTTATAGTGAATAGACTAAAAAAAATAAAATGAAAGAAACTTTCTAGAAAAAAATTTTGAATAATTGAAATATTTAGTGCAAAATTGCAAATGAACAACAAAATAATAATTCAAATGCAATATCTATCAAATCAAAAGAATAAGAATATAACTCAAATAGGACTTCAGAGGGAATTGAAAGCTCCCCTACGAGCAAGAACAGAGATTTCTCGCCGCCTCTGGAACTTTACTGAATACCCAAAGCCCTATACATAATGGATTAAATAGAAACTGAACAGAAATTAACTAAGCAACGCTTCTATTTATTAGCGAAGAGATATTCCCCATGAGTCCCACTTGAAACAACGTGCTGAGTCCATGCAAGCAAGCAGTACTATTTGAACGCATAGCAAAGTTTAATTTGCAAAACTCGCAATCAAATATGCAATTAAGAAAGTGCAAGCAGATATAATACCTTAATTAAAACCATAAACGATAAAGCTACACACATCAAAATGATGAAGGATTCACAAGTAATTGAAGTTGGACAAATTTCAAATTATAAAGTGTGCACTTCCTTTAAGTATATTCATTCATCCAAATCAAATGTATGCATTGCTTTGATAAATGTACAAATATATAAATCAAATATTAGAATCGCTTCAAAGTAATGTTGCACACACTAAAAATAAGACAAAACTTAACCAGGTTTGAAAATTGTGCAATCTCTTTAAAACTCAGTGACCTCTCTTTTAAGCTCGAACTCAATTAACATTCTTGCATGCACTCAAGTGAACATCTTTACAAATGGAGCAAGGTCATAAGTACTATCTTTCTAAGTCCGATCCTCCGATCCCAAGAATTAGAGTCAACAAAACTTAGGCATCTTAACAAGTATTTATGCAACAAGTTTAAAGAACTATGATTGCAGTGGGAATCAAATACTCATTTGTGAATCTCACAACAAGTTTTTTGTCTTTCCTTTTTATGGACCTTCAAAGCCTCTTACCTGAAAAAAAGTCTTCTTTAAAAAAAAAAAAACAAACTCTCAGTGTTAAGCCTACGAGATACAGTCGCAAGTTTTATCTTGATTATCTACATATGGGGGAAGAGTCGACAAGATCTACAATGTAATAAATATGTAAACACTTAAGCATTTGAACCCGATCCTCTGTAAGCAAGGAAGCATAGTCCACAATGTTCAAGTAACAAAGCTTGATTGTATCAAATACCTCTATGATGAGCTTTTGTCATTGTACGTCATAATCGGATAAGTCCCCTCTAAAAATCAAACTCTCAATTTCAAATGCAAATACTTCAAACATCATTCCAATGATAACTATGTTGATAGAAAAATCTCAACAAGAGGGAATCACTATCCATCCATTCAAATGAAATATACCACAACTATCCATCCATCCATCCATCCATCCTCCATATTAATTTCTCGAGAGTAACAAATTTAAGATGGTCTAAGCTCATGAAAAGTCAATGTCATATCAAGCATATCTTTGAAATCACTCTCAAAAGTATCACCTCAAAATCATGTGATCGTGTCCTTTAACAGAATGGATTCTCACAAAATGACACCACTAAGTTATGTTTGTAACTGAGAACCTATGACCAAAAGGTTCACAATTAAATTACATTTACAACCAAAGCCTAAAAGTTCTCTAATAGCTCAACCTTTTGAGTCATGAATCATAAGCTGCACTTGATAGGGCATGAAACCCTCTGTTCGCTAAGGTCAAATTAAAATTGGCCTCTTAGGCAACCATCCACCCCAAGTCTACAAAGCCCCCTAGGATGATGCAACTCATGGCTTCTAAGAAAAATCAATTTGTATTAACTATCTCGATTAACTAAGTAGATTGAGGTCAACGACAACTCGGAAAGACGAAACCATGAGATCTCGATCAAGTTCTTCATTTTTTCAACTACCATCCACTTTAAACTGAAATTTTTTCTCTATTTCAATCAAACTATTGCTACTATTAGCCAAATATTTAAGGCTTATTGACCAACCTTAATCAAAAGTTATCTCTCATGATCGAGATGGATAATTAGCTATAAGGAATTGTGCTCATAAGAAATCTTGAACTATATCTAAATTCATCACAAAATGAGAGTAAACTTTTTGGGTATTGTCTCATCTGATATAAATCTACCATTTGAAAATTTAGCCTGGAACCACTCTCCTGAAGATTGGGTGGGAATTTTTTAAGCCTACAACAACTTGGAAGAAACATAGATTGGTTCAGGAGAAAATGCTAAAATGCATAGGAGTAGGTATATAAAACTTCCGAAAGCCCTTCATTTGAAAACCAAAATGGGCAAGTCAAGTGGGCATGGACATTTTGGGGATCATCATGAGCAATTTGACGCCTTTATTCTCATATTTTTTTAAGTATATCAGTAAGTTTCATTTTTAAACTAATTATAGATAAAGAACTCTAAAGAAATGAGGACAATATGCTGACAGATCTGTTTATATGTAGCCAAAGAAATCTAAAGTACTACTGTATTTATTAAGTATTTTGCAGCCTACAAACATAATAATATTAAAAATTTCCTAATTATAAAATTAATCAAATTATAAGTACAACTAAAAGCCAAACCTGGTTAGTTGTTCAGAAACCACCTCATCTTTTAGAAGGCCAGTTTCACACAAATTATTTAAAACACCATTGCAACTCATTCCACTTATTCCAGAAAATGCCCCTGGGCCTGCAGAAATGGGAAGGATAGAGAGATCCTTACTAGACAATCAAACATGAAACGCTGTCAACATCAAAATCTGTAAGAAGTGGATGTAAATCTGAAAAAAAATGGGTATAACACTTATTTTAAAAAACTATAGTACACACGTCAAAAAATGGCATTAACACTACTTTTATTGGAATGCAAAAGATACAAGTCAAAAGGTAATGGCAACCTGTTAGGTACCTGGTGGCTCTTTACAGTAATTGCCATAAAAATAATATAGAATAACTTCCTTAAACTAAAAACCCTTAAATTATTCAGCTTTAACCAATAAATTCTAAAATCAGCTGGCATCCTCTTGGTTCTGAAGACTGCATTGAAACAAGTTATTAACCACACAACATAGTACCTTCCATGTTTCTCCAAATCCAATGGTTTTCTCATATGAGCTTAGGGATTTACGAACTATGCACCTTCTTCTTCAAGGCTAATTTAAAAAGCTTTTTTTGTATTGATTATAGTATTTTCATTCTACATTTTTTTACCTTGCATTTAGTTATTTTTCATGATAACATTGCCATCTTTATTTAATGTCTTTTATCTTTAAAAAGATCTTGCTATCTATTTGTTTGCATGGTAGTTTTCTTTTTCTGAAAGCCTATAGCTTCATTCCTAACTATTAGAAAACTATTAAAGTCTAATAATACAAAGTAAGACTAACTCCATGACAAGTTCAAACCCACAAAGGATTTTTGGGAGCAAATATAGCCAAAACCAGTCAAAAGTACCTCTTAGCCAACAGGAGAGGGAGACTAAATCTTCATTTATCTTCACTATTTATATGTCTGATTTTATCAAAGTCTCTACAGCTTCTGGCTTTTACTTGGTGTAGTTTATATATCTCATTTTCTCTTTCATTAACCCATCCTACTATATACATCCCCAAAAGCAAGCACACTCTTTTGCTGACTACCCATTACATTCTGATTTCCATATATTTATTATCCCAATAATTTGATTTGTGTTTGTCTTTTGCTTTCCAGTTTGTAATAGCTTTTTTTTTTTAATGCTTTAAGCATCCCCTTCAAAAAAAATTTTTTTTTTTTTATTTATGCCATGCTATAGATACATATTTCTATTTTATATGAACTTTTTTCTGCAAGCTTAAAGCACAAACAATTCTCCTTACTAGCATATAATTAACGTTCATAGATTCTCCTAAATCACTTCAGCAATCTTCTTATTAGCCTCTATCAAACATGAAGTTAAAGAGTTATCTTCTTTTGAGATTTTGATCACTTCATCTCTCCTGATGACTATATACATTTAAGTTAACCATCAATAACAAATAATGTTAGTATAACTAAGCTTTCCCTTGGAATTATCCTTACAATGTTTACAAGAATACCACAACAACAACATCAAGCCTTTATCCCACTACGTGGGGTCAGCTACATGAATCCTTTTTCTCCATTGTGTCCTATTAAAAGTCAAATTCTCGTTTAAATCTAATAAGGAAAGGTCATTCCTAATATTTTATAACCAAGTCTTTTTAGGTCTACCCATACCTTTCTTAACATAAGTCAAATCTAATACCTCTACTCTCCTAACCGGGTCATCGGAAGGCCGCCGTTTTACGTGACCAAACCATCTAAGGCGACTCTCTCTAACCTTATCTTCTACTGGAGCTACTCCAACCTTTTCACGTATATGCTCATTTCGATCTTATCTCTAAGGGAAAGCCACTCATCCACCTGAGCATCCTCATCTCTGCCACACTTAACTTAGTATTATGCTTCTCTTTTAATGGCCAACATTCGGCACCATAAAGCATTGCAGGCCTCACCACCATCTTATAGAATTTTCCCTTAAGTTTGAGGGGTACATTTCTATCACATAACAAGCCCAATGCATTCCTCCACTTCAACCATCCAACTTGAATTCTGCTGATAATATCCCCATCTATTTCACCATCACTCTGAACAATAGATCCAAGATATCTAAAACGTGTACTCTTATTAATGACTTGATCGCCCAAAGTCACAATCCCCACGTTCACGACACAATTATGATCTCAGCCCAGACCCAACAACAATATTGATGGTGGGATGGGAAAGAACCAAAGTAGCAAAGGAAAGTGGAGGGTTGCGTTAGGTAGTCGACAGCCAGCGTAAAACTTGTCGAACAATAATGACATGAATCCTTTAAGAAATTGTGTTACAAGAATACCCTCAAATAATTTTTTTTATCTTGATGTGACAAGTTTTAAAAGCAAGTACAAATGGTGGTAATGGAGATTTGAACTAAACAGGAAAAAAGGAAGAATATATGATTATAAATGATAACACAATAAAGTAAAACAAACAGGAGAAAAAAAGAATCACTAAAAGTCAAACAAAGAATAAATAAAAACTAACATCTTGCATTACTGTCTTTCGAGAAGGTAACTAGGGAACTTGCCTTCTTGACTACCATCATTTTTGTGCACCATCTGACAAAAACAAAATATAAATGGGCAGTATATACAGATGAAGATTTAACTATATCAGAATGAATGAAGTCTTGAGAAAATTTGACATACCAAATTTACCATAGACAAATTGAGTGCTTATATGAGCTATAATAATAAGCCCCGATTTAGAAAAGAACTTCGAAAGAAATTTCAAATTCTAGATAATTTCTCTTGACAAAATTCTTAATGGTTGAATAAATTACTGTATTATACACAGTTGTTAGAAATTTCAATATTCTTTTGCAGTAGGAATAGCTTTTATCGAATAAAAGAAATCTATAAAGCTAAGTTATATTAACATGAACTTAGAACTAGATGCCTAAAGTTGAGACTTTGAATGAGTGAAAAAAGGCAGCTAAAAAATGGGCCCCTTATTTCTAGAATGAGTAGAAAACTATATATCCAAAGACTGGAAAGAACAGAGAAACTGAAAAATGGCGCAGAGAAGGAAGGACCTGGCATTGCTTCTGAAGGTGAATAAAGTGGCACTTTATGCTATCAGCGTACACTTGATGTTGCAAGAATATCCAGAACAACAATAAGTAATAATAATGATTTGAAATAATCGTCAAAGACCGTAAGAAAAGAAGGAAAATGAAGCAACCACAATAAACATGTCAACACGATATAGATGGGCTCAAACATGCATTACACACAATACACAACATAGTTTGTCTGCCTAACAATGGCTTGATGAACGGTAAAAAATCATATAAGATGTCTTAGATGATCATTTTGAAGCCTATTGGACTACTTTATCCAAGGAAAATGGGAGTAAAATAACCAGTCCTAATCCTTGTAGTAGAATGCTAATGACTTGTAAATTTGAGATAGTTTGCTATGCAGCAAAATACCCACCCTTGCACAATACTAGTACACGAGTTCACTCTTTTAGGAGTTTATAACAAAAATGTAAATTAAGAATTCATAAAGGAGTTTTACTGTAATTAAATTATAATAAAAGGGGGCAATAAATTGTCAACTTGATTTATTATCTTAAGTAGAATGTTGGCTCCATCACTTTGTCTTTAAAGTTTAAAGCAAGTATGCATCAATAAACTTGCAATCCAAAAGACCACCAAAACGCAGCAGCCTCTGGCACCGTTCTACCTCTATTTGATCTATAGGACCTGCGGATCACAGGAACTCTCCAAAGATATACCAAGAAATAGAATAGCTACTAGTGCACCCAACTGGCCACCACCCCAGATCAAACAGGCTTCTTAATCAAATTGTTAGGGCACCATTTGAGAGGTTGGAAAATGATTAAAAGAAGGAAGAAGAAAAAAGTGAGGATTAAGGAGAGAGAAGAGAGTGCAAGAGAGAGAAAGGCAGAGAGAGAACAATAGATAAGGTAGAGGAGGGAGAAACATAGATGGGGAGAGAAAATTAAAGGGTAAGAACAAGCATGGAAAATAGGAGATGCTTTGTTTGTCATTTTGTAAGTTGAAGTTGGAGAAATTTGAAATCTTGATGCTTATTAAACTGTTGCTAAATGCTAAAAATCACAAAGAAAATAGCTCATGGTTCATAAGCCAATTATAGGACAAGTGCATCAAAATGTGATACATTTAACAAAATATTATTTTGTGTGCCAACAAGCCTAACCCCATTGATTTGAGAATAAAACACAAAGAAATGTTAATGTCTGGGTCCAAGTGTTGATAATTGTGATCATTAATTTTGTAAGAGCTATTTCATTTAGGAAAGAGCTTGTGTGTTGATTTATAAACATGTTAATGAATTATTCTACTATACGAAAATAATTTGAGATTTTAGTAAATTGCATTATTCTTATATATTATGCTTTATCATAAAAATTCTACATGACATGCATTGTAGAAGTACAATGTTTCCACTCTACCGATTCTGAACCATGGACATTCACCCTCTCTTAAGATGAGAAGAATTTCATAGTTTAAGTTTCAAATATGTAAATTAAAGTGGCTTAAACAACAATAATATAGTAAATTAGGATGTTGTAACATACACTAGACACTAAAATTTAAGTGGTTCAGTCTTATGACCTACAAATACTATAAGGCAGGGATGTAGAATTTCATTATATGAATGAGGAAAAATCTATTACAAGAGTTCTCACATACAACAAAAGTGCCAAGCTTATAACTTGAATATCCTTTGATCCCCTCCCTCCAAGAGACCTAGTCATTGTTATTTAAAAAATGCTAGTCCTAGAGGTTGAATTGAAGTTTAATTGAATGCTTTAAGAAGATCTAATATAAAATAGCAATAATTACTCCTAAAACTAAGCTAATCATACAGTTGATCCCTTAACTAATGTCCTAATATAAATCAGGCTTATCATCCCTCGAAATATCTATTCATTGTTATTTATAGCAATGCTGGTCCTGGAGGTTAAATTAAAGTTCAATTGAAATCTTGGGGAAGATCTAGCATCATTTGAAAATAATTACTCCATAATCTAAGTTAATACTATTATTAATCTCTTAATCAATGTTTTAACGCGTGTATGGTTCATCCTCTACTAGTTAATGCCTATCTTTATTAATAAAATTATTATTTTTTATTCAATAGCAATTAAACTAATGGTTGAGATTTCTCCAAAGCAAATATATATTAAATGATATTTTAAGGAAGCTTAAAGATTATATTATCCCCTATTTAGGTTTTAGCATTATAGTTTAGGATTTCAAAAATGAAAACATGGAGTCACCTAAATTTTCCTTATTATCTCCTACTTTGCAGGCATAACTTTTACTAATTATGTTGTCAAGATGACGCAATCAAGGAGATCCCCTTTTGATATGTCATCAATGTAAATAAGAAGAAACCTCGCCTAACAAGGATGAGAGTGTCGATTGAAGAATCACTCAAATACTTATAAGAATTGATTGTAATTTATTGAAAACAATTGAGGCCAAAAGATTCAAAAAAAAAAATTGTCTAATGGAGCAAGATGAAGACAAAATATAAAAAAAAGGGAATCTTCCCAACAACTCATCTTGATTACTTATACGCAAATCCCTTGCCGGATTATAGCATTTTGGAATTATTCTAAATGGGTTGAAAGAAATAAGATTTATGTTGCAAGGTAAAGTATGCCTGCCAAGCTGAGAGCAAGGACTGGAAAATCTAAAACCATAAATTAAGTAGAAGGATTTGGCATTTTTGAAAGTAATCTCCTTATAGGCATTAAGAAGCTAGATTCTCAAGAAATTATTCTCTGAGCAAGCATCCATCTAATCCCATTCATATGTTCATATGTAATTTTAGGTTCTTACTTTGAAGAATTGGGTGTACTAAAGTTCTCTACTTGAATGAAAGTTATATTTTTGTTTATGAGTTGAGTTGTTATTGACTTTATGTTTCTAAACTAATGTGTATTGATGATTATGCTTCCAAAGATATAACGGTAGTTGTTGAGAATAATTATAGTTATAATTAAGACCATAGGTGATAACATTTGTGATTGAGATGGTTGAGACATTTATGATTTTCTGCCTAATTGTCATAATAAATGAGTTGCTTTGCTACTTTTTCAAACCAGTTACCCTCTTTTCATGAGATAATACCTTGTTTTTAGTCCCGATTAACTTCAAGATTTACCAAGAATTGTGCAATTATTGCAATTTGATGGTCATTAATGCATCTTTTCATCTTCATTTTTTGTTGTCAATACTCAATACTTCTAAGATTTTAATATGGACGGCTTTGAAATAAGTTTCCTCTATTTACCTGCTCTCAATCTCTCTTCTGCCTCTTGTTTTCCACTTTCAATGAAAAGTTTCTTGTTCTAAAATTTTATTTTATTCCTTTGGGCTAAGTAAAAGGATGATAAAAGAGAAGATGCCTAGTGAATAAGAGAACGATAACACCATATCCACCTTTACCAACAATTTCGACAATGTCGCCTCCCTGATGACCTTGACAAACACCACCGGTTCGGAGTGATAAAGTAGAACTCAATGATTCCTAATGAGTCGGACTTCCGATTCCTAGGGAAGGTTGAGAGACCAAATAACTCTAAGAATAATGAAATATTCACCTTCGAGCAATATTTTGAGAGGGGTTAGATTTTTTATTCAGTGAGGAACCTAACGAAATTCAGATGACGTTCCAGATTATACCGGCTCAACTTTTTCCGATTGCATTCACAATTTTAAGAGTGAAGTAGTTATTAAGGAAGTATGGCGTACGAACCTTGAATCACTACTCTGCGCACTGATTGTATCAGAAGCCCGCAGCAAATAAACTGAAAATGACAACAAATTCACACATTAAAGGTTTATTAACTTCCACTCGCACCCCCACTTCTTAAAATTTGAGTATTCTTTCCATTTTCATCAATATTTCCTCCATTGATTCACAGCAGGCATCAATTCCTAAGGCGATGTTCCAACCCATCCGGAGGAGGGGGAAAAGGAACAATTAAACAAATTTAGGGACAAAGTAGTAGTTTCCAAAGTTAATCTTCAAGCTCGACGCGATTTGTTTTTTCGTCGGATTAATTGATCATTGAGCTCAAAGTCGTTGGTCAGAAGCCAGAGATTAAAAAAAAAAGCGTAAACAAATCTAGATCGAAGGCGATGGTGGAGAGTGAAAACCTAGAAAAGAGATTCAGAACAGCAATGGTGGAGAGTGACCCAAAGAGAGCGCTCGCTCCTATCAAAGACCACTGAATCCGCCTCTCGCTCATTGATGTTTCCCTTCTATGCGCTCGCTAGCGTCGCCCGTGTATACGAAAAAGTTGCCCTCGCAAATTGTATTCGAACGAAACCGAAAGCATACGGGAAAGGTTTTCCGTTCCTGTCGTGGTAAATATGTTTCTAAATTTTCGATTCTTTTTTAAAATATTACATTATAAAATATTGGGAAATTTACATACATATCATTATATACTTATTATTTTACATATTTAACACCTAATATATTAATATTACACATATACCACTCAAATTCCTAATTTATATCGTTTCTACCACTTTGTGTAACGCCTACCTCACGACGTTTTCTGCCTTCCTCACGACGTTTTCTGCCATTTTGTTGGACGCGATTCTGAGATAGTCAGTTAGGGCAGAATTGAACAGGAGTCGGAGCTTGCAAAAGAGGAGGAAGGTAAGTTCTCATGCATTCTCTCATTTTTGTCCGAATCTGAGCTCGCAAAAGGGGACGTGAATATGAGATAGTCAGTTAGGGTATTCCTGATGCATTCTCTCAATTTATTTCAAAATGATTTGTTTGCTCAAAGACTAGCTTCTTGTCCGAAACCTACCTGGTGTTAGCCGGACCTCCTTCAGGTTTTCCGGTCTTCATTCTAAGCTGTATGAATATGGTGGATATGTTTGTCCGTCTTCATTCTAAGATTTGTCGGTATTCATTCCAAGGTGTATGAATGTCACGACCCGACCCGATCCGGGACGGATCCCGCTCGCACCGGGCCACGACCAAACCTTTTGATGGTTTTTATTGACATTACATTACGAGTTTATTTTGGTTAGTGTTATGTTGTGTTCAAGCATATGTTGTGCTTGCTTTTGTTCAAGTATCTTGGAGAAATTACTTATTTTCTCCTTCTATTGTATGAAAAGGAATCATGTATTTTCAGCTTTTGTGGAACTAAAAAAACTTTGTGCAATGGAGTACTTGTTGGTTTAATGTTAGTTTGTATTTGCATCCCAAATTATAGAACTGAAGTCATCTGCTATTGATATAAGATGGAAGCTCAAAATCATGTAGTAGCTCCAATTTGGTCATCTGTTGTTGATCTAATTATTTTTTTGCATTAATAACAACAATATAAGATATAAGTATATGCAGAATTAGAAGAATTATCAGATTTAGCAATGTAATCAGGTATATGCAGATATAAGTATATGCAGAATAGTTGCTCAAAATCACATTAACTGAACTCATATGAACTCCAAAAAACACAAATGTTCTGTCATTTTTTTTTGCAATGAGCTTTGATAATTTTACAAAAAATTAAGACCCAAACATGTCCTTTTCCAAAAAACACAAATGTTCGATCACATTAACCTCCCATAACTTAAAGACCTTCCACATACGAACAATCATTTTCACCACCCTCAAAGATGTACCAAAAATGTAATAATACATATTATATGGATGACCCTTAAGTCATGGGCATATTCTAGCAATCTCTCCTCTAACCGCGAAAATTGTGAGTTGTCCTTTCTCAACTTTAACAGTCCTTTGTTTGCCACCATCGTACCTCTTTCTATGTTGGTCATTAGTTTGAACCCAGATTCCACCATACTTAAATACAATAGAAAAATACTCTTTCTACTCTTCGTATAAATTATTTTCAGTATTATCACCATAAGCCTGCAGTATCAATGGTTAAAATGTTATTTAAACATTTATAAAGTCTTATATATGAATCATTCAACACTTACAGAATCGGTTGTCTTAGAACACATCAGTATTAGCTATGAATAAATACACGATTTTCTTCAATGCCTGTTTCAAACAGCAAACAGTGTTTCTTAATGCCATTGAAGTTTAAAAATAAGGGCATGATTCTCTGTAAAAAAAAAAAAAAAGGGAATATGGAAACTAGTGTCAACTTGTAATTAGATATCTAATGGCAACTTATAGCAACCATGAAGGAAATACAGATTAGGATGTTTGATATCTAACAACAACTTGTAGCAGCCAGGAGGCGGAAGACAATACCGTGAGGTGCGAAGAAAATGGGGATCTAATGGCAACTTCTAGCAATTAGGACAATGCGATCAGGAGCTGTATCGGCCTCAGATGAAGAAAAATGGCGAGACGTCCGACAAAGGTAATTTGCGAGCAGTATTGGCAATGGGATTTCGGCGGGAGTAAAGACGTCCGTCACAGGTGCGCGGGAAAATAGACGTCGTGAGGTAGGCGTTACAAAAAGTGGTAGAAACGATATAAAGTAGGGATTTGAGTAGTATATGTGTAATATTAATGTATTAGGTGTTAAACATGTAAAATAATAAGTATATAGTGGTATGTATGTAAATTTCCCTAAAATATTTTTTAAGTATTATATAAATTATAATTAAAAAGGTAATTTTGTGTTTATATGGGTGAATTTTAGTTTATCTGTGACATTGCAGATATATGCTACCTTATTAGTATATTGGAAAAATATGTATGAAAGTTTTGTTAGCCGCTTGCAATAATAGTTTATTTTTATCTAAATCAATCACAATCAAATTTTTTTTTTTAACAAAACCATACATTAATTTAAAAACGGTTACAATAGAGGAAGCATGTGAGCTAAAATAAAACAAATGAAAATTACATATAAAACAAACAAAACAGGCAAAACAAAGGCTCAGTCATCGGCCGAGGCTCCCAGCGACCCTGAAGCCAAGCACGGGCCGTCCAATAAAAGGTTGCCACCAGCAAAGCGACAGGGCCGCGAGCCCCGATCACATCATTTCCCATAGCCAGCGTACCAATGAATCAGACCTCCAAAAAAGCATAAGAACCCCGAGGAGAGCACAAAGGGGAAGAGAAACAACATCATCGTCTATGACGACCTCTCCCCCAAAATTTCCCCCGAGATACAACATTGACAGAAGGTTTAGCACAAACCACCGAGAAATCATTGCCAGGATCAGAGCCCCCAAAGAAATCCGGAGAATCCAATCCACCTTCAGAAAATTCAGATTCTGATTCACCATCGGACGAAACATTCAACCAATTAAGTTGATTCCGTAAATCCAAACTAGACGAATCACCCAAACAGTTAGCCATATCTTGCGAATTGATCAAATTTACAGGAACCTCAATAAGCCTGTCGACACACGAGATACCCTCCTCTCTGAACTTAGACGAAGGAGGCTCGGCCGAAATCAAAACAGGACCCAACGCCACAGACGAATTAACAGCATCAGAAATATTAATATTTTCTGTAGAGATAGGCGCCAAAATCACATTTCGAACATAAGCTAAAGCAGAAGGAAGAAAGGGAGTAGCATTAGGATATAAAACAACCGTAACAGCATCAGAAGGACTTCCGCCAGCACCTATCACCCCATCAGCTGCAGGTTCAGTAAAAACATCCTAAACTAAAGTAACCGAAACCGAATCTACAATTGTATTGGGAGTTTCTGCAATTATGTGAATAGTAGCACAATCCATATCAGCATTAAAATTAATGCAATTAGGCACAGAATCACCAAGTTCAACCTCAGCATTCACATCCTTCAACGATACAGGAATCCCCTCCTCAACAGGGGATAAAGCCGGAGTGTCTTTAACAGGAGAATTAATGGAAATTAAAGCAGCATCCGCCTATTCACACTCCAAAATCTTATTAGTAACCACATTATCGCCACTACCAACCTCTAAAACAGCAGAAGGAGGAGGGAGAAAATTTTGATTGCCGGGCACAGCGGGACGGCAGTTTTCGATTGAGTGACCAATACATTTACATCCGGAACAGAAGTGAGGGAAATCCTCAAAAATCACCTCTTGAGTATAGCCAAGCGATTCTGATCCTAACCAAACAAGCTTAGGATTGGATTTAGTAATATCTAATTCAACTAGCACACGGGCAATAGAAGGACGGGACCCAACAGCCGTAGCTTCATCAATTTTTAGCGGTTTCCCAAACAATCCTCCAAGACCAGAAAGAATACGAGGCGAAAATAAATGTGGGCGAAGACGAGGAAAAGAGACCCAGACAGGTATCACCGGCGATTCAACACCAATGTCCAACGTCGGCGACCACTTAGTCAGTTTCATAAAGCAATTAAAAACAAGGTAAGAGCGGTGACAGAAAACTCTACAGTAATCTAGATCATTAGATAACTTGATCAGAATATGAGAATGGTCTAAAATCGTGACATAGACTTCACTTTTCAACTTCAAATTGAAGAAAAACTTACGAATAGATTCCAGAGTCGGCCTTTTAGATGAAAAAAAGCCAACAAGAGAGAACTGAAAAGGAGCAGCAAGCTCCTGAATTTCCATATCCGAAACCCATAACGATGGTAAGCCACGAAACGTGGAAACATGCAAATCCGGAAAAGATTACTTAGGACTAGCAAGAGCTTCAAGAAAAGATCGGGAATGAGAAACCCCCCCAAAAAAAACGGGGTCTTTCAGCTTAACAACACCCATACCGGCACAGCCGGCAAAGACAAGAAAAAAATCAACAAAAAAATATACCAAACAAGTAGAGAAGAAGAGAACTCCCTAGAACACGAGGTCGCTGGAAGAAAAGCCCCCACCGGGCGGGAAAACGCCCGAAGCCACCAAACCCTAGCAGAGAGGCTAGGGCAGAGCGAGGAAATATCTATTATCAATCACAATCAAATTTGATTTGATTGATATTTGAATAAAGTTTGATCAATTTTGAGACTATATATGATAAAATTTTAACAAAAAATTGAACCTTCTTTGAACTTTAATAAAAAATTAATCATTGTTATTCGAAAAAAATTTTGATCATGATTTAAACATTGTTTGAAAATATGTATTTATATACAATATTTGAATTGCATATATTAAATATTCAATATAATACAACAATTTCAAAGAGCAATGACAATGGATATAACACAACAAGTTTATAAATAATATGGGTTAAATAATAATTGAAGAGGGTTCAAATATATACATTTATATGCATGCGTGTTTTCAAATATGACAGATATAATAAAAAGCAATCGCATGATGTATACCATAATAAATTCAGCTACGATTTGGCCAACTAATATCTATAAAATATAAAAATAATAAGTAATATATCATTGTACAATTATTCATTGGTAGTAGTTTAAGAATTACAGTTAATCTATGCAGAAAAATCTTTATGAAAGTGATAGGCACTTAATCTTAATTAGAAGTAACTCAATTATAATCTCTAACAATATATCGATTACACTTATATTAAACAAAAACCTTCTCCCTTTTTGAAGGCCTTTTATTTTTCTTTAGATGGACACTTATAGGCTTCACTAATTTGGATAATTCAACAAAATTAAAGCAGCTATTTTATATGGAACATCTTTTTCTTAACTGGATTATGCTTTCAGCCTATGCAGCTAATCATGTTTCTTAGATATAGAACTTTGAACACAAGGTATAATAACTAATACCTTGATCATGAGCTATTACTAATGCTTGTTCTCAAAGAAGATCCACAACATTAAACTTTTTGCATGTACATTGTCATCTCTTGTGAATTAAGATCACAATCAATAACATATAGTTCAAACTGATTAATGGGACAAACAAACATATTTTTTCCTTATTTAAAAGTTTTACCGATGCATGTTTGATTTTCATCACTAAAATAGTTTTTTATGTTTGTTACATTGTTATATCTATTAAAAAATCATTTTTACATTATATGCCTTAAACATTTTAACAGTATAGTCACTAGATATGATCATGCACTCATGGTGATATTGAAGCTATTAGAAATAACATCTATCATCAAGTTGTATCAATTTTTAAAAAATAAAGAAATAGCCCATCATTCAAAGCTTCTCAAGATAAGTTGTTATGATTGATTTATCAACTTATATTTAATCAAAGTGCCTAAAAACTCATTTCTTTTACAAACCTTCAAATTTAAGTGATAAACCTTATAACAACTATTAATTTTAAAATTTGTCGTGATATTTATTGCAGTATGATAAATAAAAGCTTCATAGGTGCCTCTAAAAAAATAAGTGATAAAGCATTGGTGATAGTATTATTTTGGTTAAAGATAAACGCCATGTTTTAACTATGCCTGTCAACTTCCTATACTGGTCATAAAAAAGCTATGACTCATAATTTTTTAGGTCAATAATTATAAATGCCACTAGATAACTATAAATATTAACATCTTGTGCCACTGCCATAATCAAAGGTCCTTCACAATGTGTATTTAAGAATATTTTGTCCACACTTGATATTGAGTGGACACAGGCACTTTTGAATTCTATAACATAAACATCTAAAGAGAAATATGCATACCTGACGTGGCCATCATTATCTTACACAAGATTGGGGATGAAAATAGAAGAGATGATCAATAAGCTTACGAAGGACAAAGTTTTCTCATTGTTAGCTTTCAATTTAGGAGGAAGGAGGTCGGGTGCCTTCATCGATGATGAAAATGAATGGAAGAGATGAAGAGGGAGAAGAAGTTCAATAAATAGGTCTTGGAAGAAGGAAGAGGGCGCTCGGGAGTTGCGAGGAGGAGAAGTTGAGAGAGAGAGAGAGAGAGAGAGAGAGAGAGAGAGAGAGAGTTTGCATTTGTTGCACGAATGGATGAGTGGATTCCCTAACCCTTATCCCTTCTTAAATTGAGCTAAGGCGCAGCATTGAGCTGGAGAATCACAAAAATTTTAGCGTGATTATAGTAGAGACAAGGGCGAAGATATCTGGTCTCGTGCGAAGAGGTATGTTCGGCCGGTTCAGCTCATACGAAGACGAGAATATCAGTTATCTAATTAGGGGAGATTGTAAAGCTCCCTAAGAAAATAAAGCTAAACTCTTAAAATATTAAGATACCTAGTAGTGTAATGATTATTATTTCATTAAGAAACTCCAAAGTTAAGCTTGCTATTGCGAGAGCAATCCTTGGATGAATGACCTCTTCGAAAGCTACACTAATAGAACAAAATTGTGAGGCCATTAGGCCAAAGTAGATAATATATTGATAGTTAAGAGTTTGAGCTATTACAAATGGTATAAGATCAATACACTAGCTATAAGATAGAAAATCTACCTTTAGTTTATAATCTTATCTCGATAGTTAAGATTATTGGCTAAGAAAACTGATGAGAATGTCAGTTTTCTAAGTGGGGGAGATTATGAAACATTTTAAGAAAATAATGTTAAGCTCTCAAAAATCGAGGTGTCTTTTAGTGTAATGATTGGAGTTTCATTATAAACTTCAAAGTTAAGCATACTTGTATAGGAACACTCCTAAGATCGATGAGTGGCTACTTGGAAAGTTACACCAACAGAATAAAATCATAGAGCCATTAGACCAAAGTGAGCAACACCTCAATAATTAAGAGTTTGGACTATTACAATTTGTTACATAACTCTCTCCCAAAGCTTCATTGTATAACTCATAAGTTTGATTCCTTAATTTGTAGTGAACACAATATTGAATATTACCTTTATTCTTAAATATTGGTTCCTAAATATTTTTTCTCCGGTCATTTAACATATTGGCAGTCTTCAAAACTCTATTGAACGATGTGTTGATCAAATCATTATAATAGCCTCCATAAATACTCAAATCTTGGTATAAGGTACATCAATTTCTTTCCAAATTTAATTTTATAAAATATGATATAATCCAACTTGAGGAGTATAAATAATGATCATATTCATATATTCCCCATCAATAATTATCTTAATAATAATTATCCTATCAGTAATCCTATTAGCCTCAACAATTACATCTTCCAATTCATTATTAATTACTTAATTCAATTATTATTATTAATCCATTCATTGCAATCTCTACAAACTAGTATGATAGAGAAGAGTGAGAAATTACTAGAAATATATAATTAAATTGTGAGATTTGATTAGAAATTACTAAAATTGTGCGATTTGATTAGAATAAATTATATGAAATTATTTTGAGTTTTATATTAAATTAATTACTAAATATAATTTATAATTAAAGTAATGAAATAATTTTATGAGAATTAAATCCTAAAAGAATATTGAGGATTTCATTAATCCATAGTCAATAATATATATATAAAGTATATAAAAAGTATATAATCATTTGAGATTAAATATATATTGTGTATAAATCGGCAGAAATGAGTCAAATATTTTATTATAGAATATGCTTAATTTCTAAGGTTGTGCCTGCCGTTTCTAGAAATTAGAAAATGCGTAATTGTGTTAGGTTTACCCAATAGGCCCTAAACTTTGAATAATGAAAATTCCTTCATGTTTAAGTTATTTGTTATTCATAATATAATAATATAATATTTGAAAAACTCCAAGCTGTTCGGGAGAAGGAACTACGTACCTTCGTAGTTCGTACAGGTCATTTGGTCTGTTGATTGAAAATTTTAGCTATGACACAACTCACACTGGTCTTTTAGTTGGGAGCTTATATTATCAATCAAGAGGGCTTGTGTTCTAGTCTTATTTATACGATATGTAAGGGAGTCTGTCTTAATTTAGCCTAAAATGTCCAAAAAAAAGAGTTTTCGCTATGAACTAAGAGATTTTGAATTTGAGTTTTGTATATGTGATATGTGTATGAATTTATTTGAACAGGCCTAAATATCCCAAAAATAATTATATTTAACTGCGTGTAAAGCATGCTGTTTGCTGTGTGGAAACTGGAAGCAGATCCGGCCAACAGTTTGTATTTCAGGCAACCTAACAGAAGACTTTGAACATGCCAATAAAAAGGACTTTGAACATGGAAAATGATAGATTTCCAAGACCGCATAAAAAAAAATCCACGCGGAGATAAAGATTATTAAAAAATTATATCAAAATGAGCTTCAAAAGTTTTTAATTTGCATTCAAATTAAGGCTCTCTCATTCTCTTACTCATCTCTATCTCTCTGTCTTTCTCCTCCTCCTTTTCACACCCCAAAAAAAAAATGTATCCAAAGCCTGATGAGTACTACGCAACCGCACCGCCGGTGATGGCGCCGCCGCCGGCCGCATCACACTACTATCCTCCCCCACCAGGTGGACAGTACTACAATCCATCATCAATGCCTCCACCTCCTATAGGGATGCAGGCCGCTCATGGACCGGTGCCATGGTCCACCGGCCTCTGCGACTGCTCAGATGATTGCGGCAACTGTAAATTTCTCAATCATTTATACTTCAGCTCTTCAAAACCTTCTGTAATTCTACAGTACACCTCATCATTCTATAAGCTATCGATCTTCAGCTGTTTTTATGGTGTTTTTACGTTATTTTTGTGTTATTTTGGATGAGGAAGGTTGCATGACTTGTTTCTGCCCGTGCGTCACCTTCGGCCGCATCGCTGAGATCGTCGACAGGGGATCTACATGTACGTAATTAATTTATTAATCTCTATATAATGAGTTTATTAGTAAAGTATTTTCTTAGTTAATTAGTTAACGTACATATTCGTGTATTATTAATCCATGCAGCTTGCGGGGCAGCAGGAACTCTTTATACGTTACTGGGATGTCTAACTTGCTGTCAGTGTATATATTCGTGCTTCAATAGAAAGAAGATGAGGGCTCAGTACAGGCTTGCCGAAGAGCCATGCAACGACTGCTGTGTTCATTGCTGTTGCGAGTTCTTTGCGCTTTGCCAGGAGTACAGAGAGCTCAAGAATCGTGGCTTTGATATGACTATAGGTGCGTAAATATTCTCATATACCATATATGTTCATATTTGAGCTAGTTTACTTTCAGCTTGTTTGAGCTCGGTTTGAGCTTGATTCGAGCTTTTCTATTTGTGTTCAAGCTTAATTCTTTTAAAATGATAGATGTGTTTAAATAGTTTTGACTTGTGTTAGGTTCGGCTTATATTTGATCCGTATATAGTGTTTATTGAGTTTTAAACAAGCGGCTTGCATTAAATAACAAACGAGCCTTATCGAGAGATATCGTTGAGTCTTATTTCAATTACCATGTTGTTCATTAGTTTGACAAGTAAGTCTAATCGAGCCTATTAATGAACAAATTATTTAAAAGTAAACTAAATCAAAAGTCAATAACAACAACAACCGGTAACCATATTCAAAACTATCTAGCTTGGATTATTTACTTTGTCTAAGTTGCCCATATTGAAAAAAAGACCATTGATCTTTAATTAAGATGAGAAAATCAAAAGCAGTTGAGCTAACTTTGACAAAGCTAAGGTTCCTTAAAACACAGCTCCATCTAGAATTCAAAAAGTAAAACAACAAGAGACTTACAACAATATTCTTGCACAGTTTTTTAAATGCGATTCAATTCATATTTAAGCTTCATTTGAGACATTTTCTTACTGTTTTAATTTTCAGATTATTATCACAAAATTTATTCTATCGCTGCTTCATTAATTTTTGTGTTAGGAAGCTGTTTTTTATAGCAGCTTTTAAAAAAGATATTTTCTCTACAGTAACTTTATACATTATTAGAAAAAATCATAACAATCACAAATTAAGTAACATTCTTACTGTATCTTAAATCAGTTTTTTAATAAAAAAATTAAAAAAATTTATACGGAAAAGTTGCTTAAGAAGCAATAAGAAAGCCGTCTTCTTATCCCGAATGAAGCTTAAGGCTTTGTTGGGACGACTATCTTAGTGTTTCTTAAAGCAGCTTTTTAGTTCAAATTTTTTAATTTTTTAACTAAAAAACTTCTTTAAAAAATAGTAAAAAAGCTGTCCGAAACGAAGCCTAAATCAGCATATTTTTAAGGTTTTTTTCCTATATTTCTGAGCTGAAAATTTAACACAAAAAATATCTATAAACTGTTGAAAATTCTCAGGATGGCAGTTGAACGTAGAACGGCAAACGCGTGGGACAATGACAATGCCGCCAATGGTGCCTGGCACCATGATGCGTTGAATTTCAAAGATAACACAGAGATCTCTAGCTTAACCACATTGGTTTTTCCGATCGGGATGACGGAATCATGAGATTTTGATCGAGTCTAATTCCATCCCCAACTTCTGTATTAAACAATATTTTTCTGACCTCTGGATTGCTTTGACCACTTGTATCAGCTGAACTATTCTTGTTTCATATGATTGATGTAGTACTATTATGATCATTTTGCTTAATCATAGTTACTGTTTTTTGATTCAAATAGTTATGCAATGTTTGGAGAGTTGCGTTGATATTTCATCTTGCTACAGAAGAATTTCATGGTTTAAATTTTCAGCAGTAAAAAATAATGGTACAAAAAATGGAAATTCAAAAAAAAATCTTGCTTCACCTATGAGTGCCATTTTTTTTACTCTTAAATGACTAAAATATTATGAACTTTCTTAATATGCTATCTAATTTTTTAAAATTATTGGTAAATCATCTTAATTTTCTAACTTTTTTTATTTTATTTTATTTATCTTCTAACTCTTATTAGTGTAATATTGTAATTTAGGACTTTAATCAAATATGATTATGTTCTAATTAGGAGGTCTTATTCTACATTTGAAGGAATCATAGACTTGGCATTATCTTAGGATGTCTGTTGAGTCAACTTCATCATCTTTGCATTTTTATTAAAAATAATAATAATAATAACAAAAAGATATTTATTTTAGTGTTATGTTGATGTATTAATTATATATATATTTTTTTATTTCATGAAAAAAGCATTACATTTTTATGATAATATATATTGTATATTATTAATGAGAATTTCTAAACTAAAAAGAAATTTAATGATGAAATGTTCCTTCTATAGTTATTTATACATCTAATTATATGATTGTATAATCATTCTAAGGTTCATTCCTATTCAACCTATAGACTAATGGCTGAGGTAGGACTTTCAGCAAGGCTACATTAAGAAAAAAAACTTGTAGAATGATCTAGCTAAGATGATAGAATTTTGAAATTAAATTAATAAGGAGTACATGGAAATTTTCTAATAGCAAGCTAGATGGCTAAGTAAGAAAACTTTTCATTTTTTTAAGAATGAGAATGGAAATTGCAAGGCCAAACTCAGTTTGAATGGTAACTTGAGCTAACATCAATGATGTTAGGGGTGTCAATATTTGACACGACCTGAAAATCCGACCCGAATCCGACCCAAAAATCTTGGGTTCGAGTTAGGGATTTTGACCCGTTTGTAAAATCGGTTCGGGTTGACCCAAAAATCGAAAATCAACTCGGTTTGACATGTTTTTAATTAATTTTAGAGGGTTTTAAAATAGTGTTATGAAATAAGCAAATGTTATTTCAAAAAAAAAAAAAAAATCATGTTGCCCAAATTAAACTAAGCTATGTTTATTTTAAATTGATTGAAGTAAATCTCACATTAATTTGATTCATGTTTAAATAAACTGAATTAAATAAAAAAATTAAAACATATATACCCGAAGCTGGTCTGGTTCGGGTCTGAAAAATCTACTCGTTTGCTAAAATGGGTCGAGTTCGGGTCTAGTCGAACAGTGCCGGTTCAATTCCGGGTTGACGCCGAGTCCGACCTGTGACCTGATTTTGACAGTCCTAAATATATTTTTTTTTTTAGTTAAAACCCACCAGTAGGGGCCTACGCGTTAATAACAAAATCGGTTACAAAGTCCTTAGAAGGTTCCACCAGCTCACTACTGCTCAAAAGAGCTACAAGATTGAAAAGAAAAATAAAACCTAAGAGCCAGTAGATCCTTTTTCTAATATTACAATAAAAGCAGAAATAACTACTCGGGCTGTGAGAAGACAACACCCAAAAAAGGAGAATCGAAATCGTCCCATTCAGCACAGGTCTCCTACAAAAATGACTAAGCAATCCAAAAAGGAAATGAAAAAACCAGAGAGAGTATACCTTGCGGACATTTGAATACTGATCAAGAAACTTGATAGAAAACCTACAAGGAATACTCCAAAAAATCGTGAGATTAACACAGTAAATAGAAAAAACAGTCATCCCCCCAAAATTAAAAGATGTCCAGCCTCTCTTCCAGACACGAGGAACCACCAATACCTTCCTCAGAAAAACCCTCTTCCAGTGAAGAATATGAATCAGTTCGGTATAAATATGGTGCCCCCAGTCCCCAGGTTTATCCAGAAAAAATAAACTCCAGTGCAAAACCTTACCAGGATAACCAGAACAGAGAAAAATACTTCGGTAATTCCCCCTAAAAGCACATCCAGAACAACCCACAACCTCTCCCAAAAAGAAATAAAGAAAACTATATAGTTAAAATAAACACACCAGCAAAAG